>NC_069502.1:764444518-764744518 GCF_027579735.1 Bombina bombina | reverse complement strand
TTAAAAAGGTAGAAGGGAAAACCTGTGAGCTACAAAAGACCATCAAAGAACGAAAGAGGCAGAAATTCCAAAGGGATGAGACCGATTACCAGACGGGTAATGTGTATAAGTGGCAGAGCGGTTACCATGGATACCGCAACAACAATTGACGGAAGGAGGACCAATAGGAGCCAAGGGAGAACACCAGGTGATGCGGAAGGAGCAGCAACGTCCCGGTCTGAGTCAGAGGACTCCTCCCCTTTAGATTCAAGCACCGAATGAGAGGCGGTAGGAAACACCGCAAGAGGAGGGGGCATAAGGAGATCGAGCCGGAGAAGCAGGACGTCCTGAGGGAGACAACGCATATAATTAAAAGAGACAGCTCTGCGGACATTAACACGGACGCAGAAGGGGTAAGACCAGTAAACTCCTCAGTGCTGAATATATCGGGGAAAAGTTTAACTAATGATGAACTTAATCTATTAGAGAAAGGGCTGACATTTTGCCCTTATACAAGGACTAACTTTTTTCATCTTAATAAAGACTTACAAAAATTCTTTAGGAATGTAAAGCTAAAAATGTGGTTTAGGCAAAATGAGCAGGCGTTGCCTTTAAACACTGTAAGTGACACATCTTGGTCATTAAAAGAATTAGCATTGAAAAAGAAAAGTGTATTTAACCCTATTGTAACGGAACACAGTGTGAATACATTTATTGAGTTGGTTGAAGGGGATATAGAGAAATTGAAAGTTAAAGAGGATAAAATGAATAAATGTAATCACAGTAAACCTAGGGGTTACAAATTGACAAAAGGGGAATTTAAAGCAATACAGACCCTTAAAAGTAAAACTAAAGAATTAACCATTAAAAAAGCGGATAAGGGAAAATCCCAATACTTTATGTACGCTAATAAGCCAGATAAATACATGGTACATAAAATAAGGGAAAGATGTAAAGCCTCAGTAATACCCTCCATACAACAACCAGATGGAACCCTCACTTCCTACCCAATGAAAATAGTAGACACTTTTGCTGACTTTTATGGGGAACTTTATAACGGGGAAAATGTTAACTATAGAATCGAGACTCAAAATATGCTGACACTTTTTAACAGACTCACACCTAAAGTCTATTTCAGAGGTCAATCTCTCAGAGGACAATCTCTTAACTCCCCCATATCACAATCTGAAGTGATTTTGGCTATAAAAGACCTTATGCCAGATAAAGCAGTGGGACCTGGCGGCTCCCCAGGGGAATATTATAAGCTTTTCAGAACCACCCTGATCCCCCACCTAACAAAATTTTGCAATCATGTCATGGAGGGGTACCCAATCCCAACCGAATTGGTTCAAGCCAAAATCGTGGTTATACCTAAGCCAGACAAAAATCATAAATACTGCTCTAGCTATCGCCCAATTTCCCTAATTAATCAAGACTTGACAATCTTAACTAAAATACTAGCCAAATTGTCTCAAAGAAATTTTACCATCAGTGATGCACTTAGACCAAGTGGGATTCATTAAAGATAAGGGAAGCCCCTGACAATATTAGACGTATGATACACTACCTACATAAGACATGGACTCCTTTTCTCCTCCTTTCATTGGATGCGGAGAAGGCGTTTGATAGAATCAACTGGAAATATATGCTAGAGGTACTCCACCATATGGGGTTTGACAGACGATTTATAGACGCCTTGAAAGCAATATACTCCTCACCCACAGCACAGGTAATGTCAGCTGGCTATAGATCTAAGCTCTTTCCTATACTCAATGGGACTAGGCAAGGATGCCCTCTCTCTCCCTTCCTGTTCACTTTATGCATCCAACCTCTAGCGGCAAACATTAGATTAAACCCAGATATGTCAGCAATTAAAATAAAGAATACTGAATATAAACTAACCCTACTAACAGTCACAAAACCACTCATCACCCTCCCAAATTTATACCAAACGTTAGACAAATTCTCCTCCATATCTGGATACAAAATTAATTTGGACAAATGTGAGGCGCTGCCCATAGCTGTACCTCCACATACCCTTAAAAATATAGAGATACATTTTGACCTCAAATGGGCTAAACATTCCCTGAAATATTTAGGAATCCAGCTGACAGTTAAAATGACCATTTTACCCCGCTTTCTATATTTATTCCGTACTCTACCTATCAAAGTCCCCTCCTCAGAAATCAATACCTTACAAACTGAGATCTTAGCATCCATAGGAGGGAATAAAAAAACTAGGATCCTGAGACTAATAATGACACAACATAATACAATAGGAGGAATTGGCGCACCTAACATTCTAGATTATTATCACTCATCTAGATTGGCACAAACGGCATTGGTTGGGGGATTAAAAAAGGGAGGCCATCTGGATATCTCTAGAATCTGACTTAGAAGACAGAAACTACCCAGATGATATAATCTGGAATAAACACCCAAAAATTAGATCTGATACAAAATATTCATCACCTGTGATGGACCACACGTCATGTCTTTGGTCCAAGCTAATCAAAAGTAAGAAGCTTCTACCCATTAAATCAATAATGATACCAATTAGATATTTACTTCCTAAAGACTTCCTAAAGAGTGGCGGACCTCCTAGAGAACAAACAGATTATAACATATTCAAGACTTCGAGACATCCTTGAACCACACAAAATACATTGGTATCTATATCTACAGCTGACATCTTCACTACATAAATGTATCCAAAACATATCTTCTCACCCCCCCCACAACATTAGAAGTAATTCAACACATAAACCGAAACATACCATTTTGAGATTATACTTAGCTATACAGAAATCCTCTAATGAAAACAAAACCTCGGTAATGATAAACTGGGAAAAATAATTAGAAATTACGCTGGAGAAACAGGTATTGGACAATATTTTAGCTCAGCAAACAAGGGATTACTCAGTACACAACTGAGGGAGAATGCAATAAAAATAATTTTCCGTTGGTATCTGACACCTATTAAAACCTCACATATGGCCCACACCAACACGAAATTCTGTTATAGAGGCTGTGGGGAAATAGGCACATACCGTCATATGTGGTGGGACTGCTGCATTATAAAGGATATATGGAAATTCCTATCACCCCTACTTAGCTGGCTGTTAGATGAAGAAATACATCTCACTATTTCCCAGGCCCTTCTACACAAACACATCAAAATATTTATCAAACCTATACACACATTCATTAAAATACTAATATTAATATTAAAAAACCACAAACACATTCATTAAAATACTATGTACAATTACTAGGAATCTTATAGCAACATATTGGAAAACGGGATCACCTACCTGGGCTAAAATATACCACAATATCACTTACACTTATCAAATATATGAATCAGCTGCCTGGACCTTAGATAACAGAGAAGCAGTCAACAAAATATGGTTCCACTGGATTCTTAAAGGAGGTTAGGAAAAATCTGTTTAAGTCCTACTCATGTTCAATAAAGGTATCCACTTGAGAATTCAAAAAACAATTATGTATCTCTAGTTTATTGAGGTTAGATTTTGAAGATGATATTGAAAGTCTATTATATAATCCGAGGCACAGCATCTAGTTTAGTTTGTTTTATAATTTAGTCTATGTTAAATACACAAACCTTATATCCTTTCTGTACTTCAACGATAGACTTTGATTTAAAAAATGCAGAACTGAAGATACTGTCATGTTATCAAGAAGCTCAATTGAGTGCCCGTGTAAAGGTTCTGATGTAATTGTAAACTCAGAAGGTCCTTATATAGATATATAACGAAGTATGTTCGCTTGTGTATTTTTGTATGACCTGTTTGAAAAATGTAATAAAAAGATTTAAAACATAAAAATTGTATTCGCTATCTGAATTATGAAAGAAAAATGTGGTCTTTAATGTCTAGGATATTTGTAATGTAAACAGGTATCAAATGTTGGCACTTTTCATTGCATTGAATAAATTGAATGTGCACATAGGTAATACTTTTTTTTAAGCTTATATACATTTATGGGACATTCTAATTCAAAAAGTGCATGTTATAATTTTTTTATATCATGCAAATTTTTAATTAGTGCCCATAACTTACTATGGGATTAATTCCAATATTGTTTATCGACTGTTTTACGGCTCTCAATCACCCTTTTTCTGCATCTGAGTCATCACAATCCAAACGATAACACCATTTCTGCATATGAAAAAGTATTATATTAGATCCTAGAGGGTATCGGAAAATTCACCTATATTATACATAAACAGATTCAATATGGGTGATCAAACCCCATCCAATCATGAGTTTTGCGATATATATATATATATATCGACAACAAAATGGATAAAGTTAAAGGTACTTAATAAAGTGCAAAAATTGCCTTTTTGGCATGTTAATAGACATTGTTACAATCATGGAAATGTGAGTTTCAAATGATATGTTACAGTTATTTTTATCTTCTTAAATGGGATTTATATCAGCAATTACGTATTTTGCGACATCAATTTAATAATTTGCCACTCTGTCTTTTTAATTGATGACCAAGATGTTTTGCACATTTTTTTTTTATCAGAAAACAGAAGTACTAAAAACTGTGTTTTTAAATATAGCTATTTACACTATCTAAAACATAGTCTGAAGAGCTGAACAAGAAGGTTCACACTGGATGTAGAAGATTTAAAGGACCAGTCAACACAATAGATTTGCATAATTAACAAATGCAAGATAACAAGACAATGCAATAGCACATAGTCTGATCTTCAAATGAGTAGTAGATTTTTTTTCTGACAATTTTAAGTCTATTACCACTTCACCTGTACCATGTGACAGCCATTTGCAAATCACAAATGCATACATATACCATGTGACAGCCATCAGCCAATTACAAATGCATACACGCTTATTCTGTGAATTCTTGCACATACTCATTAGGAGCTGGTGACTCAAAAAGTTTAAATATAAAAAGACTTTGCACATTTTGTTAATGGAAGTACATTAGAAAGTTGTTTAAAATTGCATGCTCTATCTGAATAATGAAAGTTTAATTTTGACTTGAGTGTCCCTTTAAGTGATACAGCCTTCAAGCCTCTGCTAAAATGTCAATGATTTTATGGCGTTTAGTCCATAGCCTGAGTCTGGTCGCAGAAGTTATATCATTTAACCCATAAAGGTGCCACAGATACTTGTGGATTGAAAGTATTGTAAATATTAGCTTTACTCAATCATGCCCGAATTGAGAATAGCTAGTCTGACACTATCAAATATGTTTAATTGAAAACTCATCAAAAGGAATAAATGCTTGGTGTAGCGACACTAGGAGGATCAGACAAATTAATAACTAAGTGCTTTTTTTATTACTGAACTTCCCAGAATTAACCAAAATAGGGTTAACTCCCCAGGATGACAAGGGAGGTTTGGTAAAGGAGCCAATCATAAATCCATTGTCAACCTCAAGTACAAACAGTCATCTATGGAAGGGGTAAGAATGGCAGATAGAGGATTATTACATTCCTGCTTGAAGAGAAAGGATCCTAGTGTGGAAACCTTCCAAAAGGTTGACTTAAATGCGGGGAAGGATAGTTAGACAGAATGCCATCAAACATCTCAGCATTAATTGGAGTTAGTCATGACTTATGATAGAGCTTATCAGGGCACATGTTTCTACAATGGGTTCTGATGACTACAAGCACTAAATGAATAACTTTCACCATTGCAGTTATTGCATACATGGGCTTTGCCTAGAAAGGTAATGGGCCAACCCCATTTAGCCCTGCGTTTACAGTTCTCTATACTGTACAACGGGGGCTGAGAGTGGTAACCAAAAGAGCAGGAGGAGGGTTTATTAGAACAATGGTTCTTGGAATGGGATACAGAATCACAGATACTGCAGGAGGTGGGTTTTGATATAGTAGAGTAACAGCAAAAGAGCTCTTTATTTTGCAGACTCAAATGTAACTTGATATTGAGTTGAGTAACAGCAACTACAGCTACATTTGATAGGTGAGGTCTTGATTGCAAGGCACTTGCTATGGAATTGGACCTAGGGGCAAACACCTCTGTGTACAGGATTGTAGTTAGTTTTTTTAGTCAGGTTACCCCATATAGTTGTTTTGGCATATAATTATATAAGCCTAAGGACCATGCTTCAAACTAGAAGAAAAATTGAAAGGAGAAAAATTTAGTGAGTAAGGAATGAAAAGTAACATGAGAGGGAACACCCCTTTTTTAAAAATGTTTTGCTCATACATTCTACATTTTTTTAAACTACCCCCTTATCATTTAATAAATAATATATTTTCATTACTTTAAAGGGACAGTAAAGTCAAAATTAAACTTTCATGATCTAGATCACTGGTTTTCAAACCTGTCCTCAAGCCTCCAACAGGCCAGGATTTCAGGATTACCTTGTATGAGGGCAGGTAAAATAACTATGTTTACTAATCAGCTGATTATTTCACCTGTGCTACAGTTCAGATATCCTCAAAATGTGGCCTGAGAACAGGTTTGAAAAACAATTGTCTAGATAAAGCATGCTTTTTAAAATAACATTCCAATTTACTTATATTAACAAATTTGCTTTCTTCTCTTGGTATGCTCTGTAAACCTCTTTAGCACTCTATAGCAGCAGTGTTTGCAAATTTGCAAAACATTATTATAAACATTGTTGCAAAAGCTCCTGCTATAGAGTGCTAAAGATATAAGCACGCTCCTGTGGTCATATGAGCATACCTAGGTTTACTCTACAACAAGAGCAAGAGCAAATTACAGCGTAGTGAAAGATCACAGAGATGGATTTCAAGTAGGTAAGGTAATTTAAATAGGCTGGGGAAACCTCTCCCACAACTACTTACAGTCTAGCTTGTTTCAGTAATTAAAAATGACATACGCTAATAAATCAGAGCATGACTGTCCCTTTAAAGAAAAATTACAAAGAAAATATATATTCAATAAAAAAAAACTTCCTCCCATAATTTAATTCTCTGTGGTAGGTTAGTTTAATTTTTGGATTTACATTCTTTTCAACTTAAGGCTAAAACCCTTAAAATAGCCATTCTTTACCTATAACCATAAATAAAAGACCACGCCGAGACCTGGAGGATAAGACCAACATGATCGCATTTATTTAACTAGATGACTACACTTTTAACAAAATCATCTTCAAAAGTGGCAGCAAATGGAGTCCCTAGTATCAAAACCCTAAACTGGGAAGAGGGCGGGGCCAAAGGATGCCATGGGATGAGTTTTTCGGAGGCTCTACCCTTGCAGCAGGGCTACAAAGAACCTGGGGGCTTGAAGGCCTGCAGGCCCGTGGGTCATGACACCCCTAGGCCACGACCTATGGACTTTGCCACACCTATTAGCTCGACCACCAGCCCCCTAAGGACTCTGCTCCCAAAATTCAGGCCCTGTCCCCCCCCCCCCGCAGCTAGAGGATAAAAATCTGCTCTAAGCCTTACGGGCACCCAAGAAGAGAAGCCAACCTGGGAACATGCCAACCTGGGGGAGCCAAACACTACTGGCCAGGGGCTTACTAAGACCAGTTCAACTAATTAGATATCCTCCCTGATACTAAAACAACCCTAACGGAGCCAATTTCTACAAGGCCGCCACCTACAACACCTGAAGCAAAAGAAAAAAAACTAACAGGGTAGAGAGGGAGGGAAAATCACCAAACACAGCCACACAAGAAAAAAGGAAGAGGGCAGAGCTACCTCAGGTTAAATAGGTAAGCCCAACTCCCACCCCCAAAACTGCAACATTGTTTCTCACACACATACAGATACACAATTATAACTGTAGGGATCAGGCCCTTAATACTTTTCATACAAAGAGAGAAGCGCTCTACCAGGAACGAACAACAGCTCATCAGCTAATTCTATGGCAATTTACCACCCAGAAGCAGCCTCTTTTAGACCAGTGTGCTTTTCGCAAAGGAAAACTTTCCTGAAGTATATCAGTCTGATCCCGCTAATTAAGGTCAGTCCAGCCCCGAAACACTAGGCAATTCTCCTCTGAACAAGGAACATGACAACCCCAGACGATCGTTTCGGCCTCCTATGGGCCTCGTCAGTGAGGTGCAGCCACATTCCTCTAAGCACACTGGGCAAGGAGTCTACGTCTGGTTTCCCCCATCACCCATAGGGAGATATCCCCAGGGTCATATTAATTTGCATACAAAGAGAGAAGCACTCTACCAGGAACGAACAACAGCTCATCAGCTAGTTCTATGGCGATTTACCACCCGGAAGCAGCCTCTTTTAGACCAGTGTGCTTTTCACAAAGGAAAACTTTCCTGAAGTATATAAGTCTTATCCCGCCAATTAATGTCAGTCCAGCCCCGAAATACTTGGCAATTCTCCTCTGAACAAGGAACATGACAACCCCAGACAATCTCTGTGAAAAGCATTACTGGGCTAAAAAGCTGCACCCAGGTGGTAAATCGCCATAGAACAGGCTAACAATGGTATTGAGCCAGTTGTTCGTTCCTGTGAGTGCACTTCTCTATGTATTTAGTCTCCCTATTGGAAAAAAGGGGCAACCAGACTTGGACTCCTTGCTCAGTGTGCTTAGAGGATATGGCTACACCTCACTGACGAGGCCCAATGAAGGCCGAAACGATCGTCTGGGGTTGCTGTGTTCCTTGTTCAGAGTGGAATTGCCCGGTATTTCGGTGCTGGACTGACCGTAATAGGCGGGATTAGACTGATATACTACAGGAAAGTTCTACTCTGTGAAAAGTATTACTGGGCTAAAAAGCTGCACCCAGGTGGTAAATCGCCATACAACAGGCTAACAATGGTATTGAGACAGTTGTTCGTACCTGTGAGTGCACTTCTTTCTGTATGTATTTAGTCTCCCTATGGAAAAAATGGGCAACCAGACGTGGACTCCTTGCTCAGTGTGCTTAGAGGAATATGGCTACACCTCACTGACGAGGCCCAATGAAGGCCGAAACGATCGTCTGGGGTTGCTGTGTTCCTTGTTCAGAGAGGAATTGCCTGGTATTTCAGTGCTGGACTGACCGTAATAGGCGGGATCAGACTGACATACTACAGGAAAGTTCTACTCTGTGAAAAGCATTACTGGGCTAAAAAGCTGCACCTAGGTGGTAAATCGCCATAGAACAGGCTAACAATGGTATTGAGCCAGTTGTTCGTTCCTGCGAGTGCACTTCTCTCTCTATGTCCTTAATACTTTTCAGGCTGGCAAGCAGCCTTACACTTTCATAAGGGCTAAAACCCCTAAACAGCCATTTTTTACCCATAACCATAAATAAAAGACTACACCAAGAACTGGAGGATAAGACTAACATGGTTGTGTTTATTAATAAATATTTAAACTAGATAACTACACTCCTCTCAAAGTTATCTTCAAAAGTGGCAGCCAATTGAGTCCTTTGTATCAAAACCCCAAACTGGGAAGAGGGTGGGGCCAATGGATGCCCTGGGATGAGCCCTTAGAGGCTCCACATATGCAGAAGGGCTACAGACACCCACCCGGGGGTCTTGAAAGCCAGCAGACCCGCGGGGGGTGACACCCCTAGGCCACAAGCTAGGGACATCGCCACACCTATTAGCTTGACCTCCAGCACTCTAAGCACTTAAAATTCAGGCCCCGTCCTCCCGCCACAAGAGACAACCTCTATTAGATAGAGGAGAGGACTCTTGCCACCACCAAAAGACTAAACTAGCACAGGTAAAACCCCTAACCCACATCAGTGAGGTGTACCCCATCAGGACGGTACAAATGGTGCTCATCTGCCAACAAATTATTGTGGCGAACCACAAAACCACCTGAGGCCATGACTGCCCTCCCCAGCTTTTGGTTGATCTTCTTCCTCACTCTATAAGCAGCTCTAGGAGAAGGAAAAGTACACCAACAAAGCCTAGCCATGATGTTAGACCCCACCACCTTGACCCATGGCAAGAAGGCACACAACCACCTCACATATGACTTCATTACATTTATCAGATCTAGCTCAGGGAGACACCCCATATCATTCCTCCCTAAATGCAATAAAATAACGTCTGGTTTGCCCCAACAATTCAATGCCTCTTGTAGCACTCAAGGCAGCTCATGCCCCTGTGCACAAGTCATCGCAACAAAATCCGGGAGGGAGCAAAACCAGGCTGTGAACCTTTGGGAAGAGAAAGGGCTTGAATGAAAGCCCAATGTACATAAGAATCCAAAGATCCATATTCGTGTGGGGCGTTCGGGTGAGCCTAAAATAAATGTAAAAAGTAATAAGCTTAAACTCTCCTAATAATATAAACCAACTAAACCCATGCAAACATTAATTTGCAACTGAGGGGCAAATGTAAGTCTTATAGCACTGCAATCTCCATCTAACTAACCTTTTGATAGATTCCACCGACCATCCCAACGCAGCTGTACTAGTTGCGGCCCCAATTCTAAAAGAATAGGAAGAGATTTTTTCTGGGTCTAAGACGGCGACCTCTAAAAAAAAGCCTCCTTCCCTAAAAAAAATTGAAACTGAAACCTATCCATCTAAGTGCACTAGAAATTAAGCGGACCCCAACAGCCGAACTGCCATATATGCCTTTGTCAGCTCCAGAGTGCACACTGCCTCATCCAACTGACCAGGCAACAAGAGTCAAATGCTCCTCGCCTCCTGGTCAGTCTTTGACTGAGGCTCAAATATCAAAAGTGTTTGATCTTTAAAATGCATGTGCTCCAGCAGCACATCTTGACCCACCACTGACCGTGATGGGGCAACTAGCTCCCTGACCCTCAATGCCCCAAAGAAGGCCAACGCACACTTAAACAGGGAAATTTCAAACCCGGAACCACACACCCTATCTAGCGCTGTAAGCAAAGTCCCTAGGCGCTGCGCTGTAATGGGCTCCCTCACATCCTTTAACCTAGGCTTCAATCTATCCCAACCTTTTTGTGATTGCCACACTATAAAGGAGCCCCCAAAATCCCTGTAACCATACAACCAATTAAAGAAAGTGAAAGCAGCCACAAGCCCTTGCACTATGCCTGCAGACATCCTCTGTGCACGCAGACTGAGCAACCATCACACCAGCGATACCTGTGTTCCCGTAGCTGCCGACCTATGACATGACCGACAGAACTCCTTCCAGCAATGACTGTAAGCGTGCCAAGTCTTTCGAGCCAAGGATGCTCACATAAGGGAAAGCACTGCCTCTAAAGGCCCACTATCTGCCAAAGAGTAAACGGACACAGCAGGACATCAGTTTCGGCCAATGGCACCAATCGACTAAACTGCTCCCATTGGAAGCGCAAGAGCGCATCCGCTATTACATTGTTCACGCCTGGCACATGCCTCGGCTAGAATTGTAGATAAAGCTGCATACATCTGAGTACCACAGTAACAGAAATCTGAGTGTTGCCTCAGTTCTGTTAACCTCTATAACTTTACACTGCGGTCAAAGGGGGATACCAGGAGCTATTGCTCTGGATAAAGGGATATCCGGGACAAGGGAAGTGTTCTGACGGAGGTACTCATTCGGGGTACCAGGCGGGTCGTCACAACATGGTGTTTTAAAATTTAAACTCTCTTTAAAGGGTTGTTATAATTTCAAACTCACATTTCCATGATTGTAAGCAGGGCAGCTACTAGAAAATATGGGGCCCCTGACTAAACCATTTTTCAGGGCCCCACTCCTCTCTTTAAATAGTGACTAAAATGTATTTTCAGTGTAGTCTCGGTAGTAACACACATACACAAACATACACACACATACAAAGAAAGATAAACACACTCACACAGAGACTAACTCCAACACATACAGGCTCACTCAAACTCACTCACACAGGGACTAACTCAAACACATACAGACTCACATATACACTAACATACGCGGACACACACAGATGTACTTAGTAGACAGTAATTGGATTTGTAGGGGGAAAAATCAATAAAATAATCTTATGTATTTATTTTTTCTTCAAATCCAGTAGGTGCCTATTATGCATCTGTGTGTGTGTGTGTATATATATATATTATTATTATTATTATTTTAAATTATTCGTGCATTCTATGGAATATAGGACTTGTCTCCAATATTGACAAACCCACACAAACTCATGCTGTGATTTGCACACAGGCACTCACATTGGTGTAGGTAACCATTAAACAGACCCCTTACATAAGCACATTTATGCTATGTAAGAATACTTAACCCCTTAACAACCAGCATCGTACCCTGTAAGACGCTAATCGTTATGTATGCCCTAAGGGCCAGCAACATACCCTGTACGTCGCAGTCCTGGGCTTCTCTCTGCCACGATCTCGCTCAAAATAGCGAGATTGCACTATTTCTGCATGCCCCACAAGTGGGGCACTGCAGAAATAGATTTGCAGAGTTGTCGATGCAGAGAGGGCCCTCTCTGCATCCCACATCGGTGGTGCCGATCGTTGGTGGCGATCGTTGGTGGGTTGGAGCAATAGCAGGGAGACGGGTGGGCGGCCCATCGCTGGAGCTGTTCCGGTACAGCGAGACCTCTTCCGTTAATGCGTTGGAGTGCGCGAGGGGGCGTGTGCACGTGCACGCCCGCTTCAGATCACAGTAAAGTAATCGTGTGAGGGAAGGCGGGAAAGGGAGGGGGGAATAAAGGTGGGGAATTAAAGGTTGGGAAAGGGATCTGGGTGGGTTGGTGGCTAGGAGGGGGAGATAAATGATGGGTTTAAAAATAAAAAAAAAAACAATTTTGATTGCAAAGTAGGTACTGGCAGACAGCTGCCAGTACCCAAGATGGCGGCAATTAGCTAGAGGGGGGAGGGTTAGAGAGCTGTTTGGGGGGGCATCAGAGAGGTTGGGGGCAAAGGGGAGATCCAACACTGCAGAATAATTTATAAAAAATAAAATATTAAAAAAAGCCTTTTATTTTAGTACTAGCAGACTTTCTGGCGGTGACAATTGTGAGGTGGGGGAGGGCAGAGACCTGTTTGAGGGGGGTCAGTCAGGGATCAGGGGGTGGGAATGCTTCAGGTGGGAGACTGATCTCTACACTAAAGCTAAAATTAACCCTATAAGCTACCTAATTAACCCCTTCATTGCTGAACATAATACAAGTGTGGTGCACAGCGGCCTTCTAATTACCCAAAATCAATACTAAAGCTATATAAGTCTGCTATTTATGAACAAAGGGGACCCCAGAGAAGCATTTACAACCATTTGTGCCATAATTGCACAAGCTATTTGTAAATAATTTCAGTGAGAAACCTAAAGTTTATGAAAAAGTAAACTATTTTTTTTATTTGATCGCATTTGGCGGTAATATGGTGGCATGAAATATACCAAAATGGGCCTAGATCAATACTTTGGGTAGTCTACTACACTACACTAAAGCTAAAATTAACTCTACAAGCTCCCTAATTAACCCCTTAACTGCTGGGCATAATACAAGTGTGGTGCACAGCGGCATTTAGCAGCCTTCTAATTACCAAAAAGTAATGCCAAAACAATAAATGTCTGCTATTTCTGAACAAAAGGGATCCCAAAGAAGCATTTACAACCATTTGTGCCATAATAGCACAAGCTGTTTGTAAATAATTTCAGTGAGAAACCTAAAGTTTGTGAAAAAGTTAACGTTTTTTTTTTTTTTTTATTTGATCGCATTTGGCGGTGAAATGGTGGCATAAAATATCCCAAAATGGGCCTAGATCAATACTTTGGGTTGTCTACTAAAAAAATATATATATACATGTGAAGGGTTATTCAAGGATTCCTGAAAGATACAGTATTGCAATGTAACTATAGCTAATTTTGAAGAAAAAAAAAAAAAAACAGTTTGGAAATAGCAAAGTGCTACTTGTACTTATTGCCCTATAACTTGCAACAATGCAAAGATTGTGTATTTCTAAACTCAGGACAAAATTTAGAAACTATTTAGCATGGGTGTTTTTTGGTGGTTGTAGATGTGAACAGATTTTGGGGGGTCAAAGTTAGAAAAAGTGTGTTTTTTTATCATATTTTATAAAAAAAAATTATAGTTAATTATAAGATATGATGAAAATAATGGTATCTTAAGAAAGTCCATTTAATTGCGAGAAAAACTGTATATAATATGTGTGGGTACAGTAAATGAGTAAGAGGAAAATTACAGCTAAACACAAACACTGCATAATTGTAAAAATAGCCCTGGTCCTTAAGGGTAAGAAAATGAAAAATGGTCTGGTCCTTAAGGGGTTAAAGGGACGTGAAACCCAAAAATGTTCTTTCATGATTCAGATAGAGAATACAATTGTAAACAACTTTCCATTTTACGTCTATTTTTTAAATTTGCTTCCTTCTCTTGTTATTTTTTGCTGAAAGGTTTATCTATGAAAGCTCAGGAGCAGCAAAGAACCTAGGTTCTAGCTGCTGATTGTTGGCAGCATCTGAATCATGAAAGAAAATATTTGGGTTTCATGCCACTTTAAAGAAATGTGTCTAATGTGGATATCTGTGTCTGTAGTTTTTGAGTATTGCCACCCTTTACAAGAAGCTAGCAAAAATATTGCAAAACACCACAATAAAACAAGCAGTCATACATACACTAGCCTCACTTTCCAGTTTTTTTACAGTCACCCATCAAGTTTCACAAACACCTAAAATTACATAGGAACAAAGATATCACATATTCAGACACTCACAGACACACACTCATACAGAGCAGCTAACCCAGACACAACACTGACACACACAGACATTACCACCAATACACACTGGGGGAAAAACACGACAAACATCCTCTGCTTTTTTATTAATATCAGTACAGCCTTACCTTGCAGTCTTTTGCTAGCTACATAGGAAGCCCAGCTCCTTCATTTAGCAGCAGGAGGCCCCACCCTCATGCATTGTGACCGTTCTACTAGATTCCCTCTAAGAGGCAATTTAATTAAGTTAATTTTATGTGAGTGATGCATGTTGTGCTCTTTAAAATAAACGATCTCCCCAAGGTCCAGCACATACTATAATTAAATTACATAATTCTAACTTTTTAAAATTAGCATGTTTACTTGATCTCTCTCCCCCCTATGGCAGTGCATATGTTTCATCTACACATACAAAATAATGTAGATTGCTGTGCAGGGGATATGTCACTCACATTATATAAATGTATAGGTATAAATGTCAGGGAAACTGCATTATGCAAACAACTTCAAAGTATGTTATGAGAGCAGGCTGCAACCATGTGTAGTTGTTTACATTTTACAATGCCTGCTGCCTCCTAAGATGTGCATTCTAGCCCTTTATCCCTCCAGATCAGCAGTGGCCACTATCTGTTGGCCGCTGGTAGGGTCTGTTCATATCTATGAATGGATGGCCCCATTTTTCCTACCTTTTATCCAGGGACAGATAGTAGTAGTAGGGCACATCTGAGGCATCAAACACAGGCAGCAGCATGCATCCCTCCCTTCTCCAGTTAGATTGTCATGTGGTGTAATTGTTCTGCATTCCCATCAGTTATACCCAGTCACTTCCCATCCATTGTTTGTCCCGCCCACCTACCCGCCACCTCACCAATCAAAATGCAGCGGCCTCGTGTTAGACTGCCGTGGAGCATATTAGTTTGATTTTTACTGGCCATTTTCCACAGCACATCAGAACTGGTGGGAAACCTGCTGCTTAGTAAAAAATCATGTATGAGTGACAGAGCTTACTGGATGACAGGAGGTTGGTGGGCGTGATGTCAATGACATCATCAGCATCCGGGCCCAGTCCGATACCCCCTGGTTATACAATAGCAATAAATAAGTATAATAGTAGTAAGCAGTCATCACTTGTCCCCAGACAGTAGTACATTTTATTTAGGCAATCATCATAGTGCTTTGTCATGAAAGGGCCCCTGACTGTAATCACCACCTGATGGCGGCCCTGATTGTAAGTAAGAGTAATTTAATCTTCTTGAATGGGATTTAAATCAGCAATTATGTATTTGTGATATAGATTTAATTATTTGCCATTCTGTCTTTTTAATTGGTGAACAAGATATTTTGCAGATTTTTTACCGAAAAATAAATCCTAAAAACTGTTCACACTGGATGCAGAAGATTTAAGGATTCAGTTGTCAAGAAGTTGTCATAAAGCCCCTGCTAAAATGTCATTGATTTTAGGGCTTTTAGCCCTTAGAGGCCGAATTATGAAAGGTCTTGCGGACCTGATCAGGCAGTGCTGGTGCAACGCTGCCCCCTGCTGACTCGCGGCCAATCGGCCGCCAGCAGGGAGGTGTCAATCAACCCAATCGTATTCAATCGGGTTGAATTGCGGCGATTCCTGTCCGCCTCATCAGAGCAGGCGGACAGGGTTATGGAGAAGCGGTCTTTAGACTGCTGCTTCATAACTGCTGTTTCTGGCTAGTCTTAAGACTCGCCAGAAACACGGCCCTTCAAGCTCCATACGGAGCTTTATAAATGGGCCTCATTGCCTCATCCTGGTCACAGAAGTTATATAATTTAACCCATGAAGAAGCCACGGCTACTTGTGGATTGGTAGAAGCTTGAACGTATTGTAAATATTTGCTTTACTCAACCATGCCTGCATTGAGAATAGCTAGTCACCCATTATCAACTGATACATATTTTAATGAAAACTTATCAGAAGGAATAAATGAATTGAGGCATAGTGTAACGGAGTGCTTTTTATTACTAAACTTCCCAGTAGCAACCCAAATAGGGTTAGATCTCCAGGATGACAAGGGAGGGATCTATTGTTAACCTCAAGTCTAACAGCCAATCATTTATGGAAGGGTTCAGAATGGGAGAGGATTATTACATTCCTTGAAGGGAAAGGATCCTAGTATGGAAACCTTTCAAAAGTTTGTTGACTTAGAACCTGACTAAATGTGGGGAAGGATAGTTAGACAGAATGCCAGCCAGCCTCTAAGCATTGATCTCTTAGTCATTCCTTAGGATAGAGCTTATCAGGACACATGTTTCTAGACTACAAACTCTAAATATATTACCTGCACAATTAAAATTATTGCATACATGGGCTTTGTCTAGGAAGGTAATGGGCATCTACTATTCAGGCATGCATACAACCTACACTAACCTTCCCGCTTGAACCCCTTAGAATGTAAGCCTATGAACTGAGCTGTTTGTAGATCGCCTTCATAAGAGCCGACTACAACAGTGCAACTCTCGGAGGGCCCTCTACCCATTTGTTCCCTATAAATGTTATCTTGTAAACCGCCTATGTTTATAGAGCTGCGGAATCTGATAATAATAATAGTAAATATATCAGACCAGCTACTCTGCTTACAATAAAATATTTAAATCTTTATTACTAGCGCAATTAAAGCATACATCTAATTATAAAAGGACATGTGAAACTGACAGTCTGATGTGTTTCAACGTCTCAGCCGTAGTCATAGTTTTGGGGTTTGTTTCAGTCTGAAGAATAAAAGTACAGATTCAAATGTAATAATATATGCTGTATTTTTTCAGCAAAATAAACCAATTCATAATGAAATGTTCTTTTATATTGATACTCGCAAGGTTGTTTCAAATTTTGATTATTTGTTTAGAATATATATATATTTAAGTGCCATAGTGACATCTAATGTCACATAACTTTTGTCTTTAGGCTCAAGCTAAAAAATAGCATTACGGTACATTATGTACATATTCACATTGTATATTCAACATTAAACAACTCTAAGCAAAACATTAAAAAAGATGCTGGAAAAAACTCATATTTTACCTTCTACAGGCTGTCTTTTTGTAATACCAAACTTGCACTGTGAATGTATTCATTAGCAATCAATAGAAATTGTTCTGGTTTGGCTGCTTCCATTAAGAAAACAATATGTGGATGACTGCAACTGCTTAAAGATATAAATTCTGATAACAAAATTCATGAATTTGAAAACTACTATTGCCAAATCCTAGAAGACTGAGTATTCAAGGAAAGACACATTTATGTTGAAATTAGAAGAGCACAGTACTTTTATTTTTTTTTTATTTTTCTTAAATAAAGGTAATGGATCCTAACCGCAATAACTAATCAAATAAGGTGTGCTAAGTGAGCCCAACTGCAGTCACTCTTCCCCACTACCAGGTCTAATGCAAATGAGGTCACAGTCAGCCTCAGTCCAGGCCCAGACAAGGACAACCTAAACCCCCTGTCCCCCCCTGGTGACACTATATGTATGTGTGGATCGTGAACGGACACCCAATGCGCTCTTAATGAGTTCCAAATAAGCGTGAATTTGCCCGATCAGGGGTTTAACCTTTGGGGCCATAGAATGTTCCCTCGTCCACTCAGACTGTCCTCGTCGGGCCCTATTAGCAGCAAAAGGGTAGTTGGCAAGGGCATGCAATGCAAAAGTACAGTCATTAACCAGGACATCAAAGAGCCCGTCCAAGATAGGGCACACAGACCGGCACAAGTCTGACCCCGAGTGTTGTGAACAGGACAGTCCATCTAGCTCGACCGGCACCCCCCTGTGGTAGAGGCACATTGTGAGTAGTGTGTCGCATGGTCCCTCCACAAAATGATCGTCAGGTGCAGGAAGGTAGTGGATACTGTCTAATGAGGTGCCTGTGTCATCATAGAAGTAGGTGGCATGAGATAACGTGGATAGGGAGAGTTCGACAAGAAGGTTTTGTTGGACAGCTCCGCACAAATCCATGTTCTTCACAATTTCAAGCATAGTTGGGTCTCCCTCCGTATAGAACACCACCTTTGTGACATGGCATAGGTCAAGAACTACTTCAGGAGGTGTTGTCTTCGAGCAGACGAGTACATGGATATTCTCTTTGGCTATGTATGCCTTAAGGAGTGTAGACAATTGCCAATGCTCCGACAATGGTATTGCATGCACTGGATTGTGGCTTTGACAGCCATGGCTTCTGATGAAAGAAAAGGTCTCTTGGAACTCTGGTCTTTGAGGCTAGAGGTCGTAACATGCTGATTAAGGAATCAAGGTCAGGGCTGCCGCTTGTCGCCCTCTCGATAGCATCTATCTTGTATGTGTTCATTAATCGGGTTACTTCAGGACTGATTGTTTTAAGCCCTGCAAGGACTATCCTGACAGCCAAGCAATCCCGAATGGGCATGGTCGGAAGTGATACCATATCTATGATCCTGAGTCTCCCAGCCAAACAAAAAACCTCTTCCAAGTCCTGCATAGAGAACAAAAAATGGACAAACCATCTGAGTGTTGGCGAAGATGCCTGGACGTACATGGCAGCATGAATGTACTCTACAATTGACTGTACTCTTCCTCTATACTTTGATGCACAATGCCAAATTGCAAGAATAACAATGGTTGCTATAAGAGATGCTGTGTGACTGAAAGACAACCGCTCCAGGTGTTTAGGAGATTGACCAGAGTCCAGTATTGTATCCAACTCTCTTGTTTCTTGCATAAGCGATAAGAAAACCTCTTCTCCTAACTTGAACGATGCACTGATTGCTGGGTCTCCTGACCAACTTGATGACCTGTTCATGACCTCAACTGGCATAGAATCCATTGGAATGCCAGGGTACAGAGGCTCACGTGTTAAGGAGAATGATTTTTCCTCTATCTTTCGTGTACTACCGGGGCAACCGATTGTTAAATAATACGTTCTCTCTCCCAGAAACCCATAGTGCAACTTTGACGCCAGTAAGTTGAGCCCATGGATGAATGCCGCTTGGAAGTGTAGTGTATAGTCTTCTTGTGATTTTGCGTAGTTCAGCATGTAGTCTGTGGTAAAGGAGACCTTCGTGGAGATGGTATTCAGAGATCCAGCAAGTCCAGCCCTGTCATCTGAAGAAGTAGGGAGCCTATGTGTTAGGGTGCCCCCAATCACAACAGGCAGTTCGGGAGGGATGCCTGATTTCTCACTTAACAAAGTACCAAAAAGGGAAGCCAAGTTGTGTCCGACTTTCCCCTTCAGCTTGATCCAGTCACAGGCAGCAATTATGTCCTTAGCCATTTTCCCAAGCTTCCCTTCGGGTAACCCTGAAATAGCTCCCCTGTTGATCTTTACAAATGTCCTTGATCCGATGTACAAGGGCTTGCTCCCTCGCTCCACCCAGCTATGAGGGGAGAGGGAGTTCTCTGGCCTATAAAGGATCGAGCTCCCGATATCTGCATCGCTAACTGATTGCTTCATGGTGAATTGTTCAGCTATGAAGGGCATTGTCACACCCTTCAGTTGTTTCCTCCAGGTGTCTTTCCTTAGTCTGTAACTATAATTCATCAACCTGAGGAAAGGAGGATCCATGGAGAAGAGGTCCTCAGCAAGGACATTGCTCTTTCCGGTTATATCCATTTGCATCAGCTTTAGGACTTTTGAGGACCCAGTAAGCTCTCCTATTGACTCCTCGATCCGGTCTTTTAGAACAACCTCTGGCCGCCTGAGAGGTCTAATATTTAAACAAGTCGAGTAAGAGCAGAGAGCGAGTGCACTTAGGTCTGATGGTATAAACAGTTTGCAGACTTGGTGTATCTTTTGTCGAGACACACCTGTAGTTATGGCTGTCCTGAGGAGTGAAAGCTGAAACGCGAGGGGATCTGCTAGTCCTCTAAACATGACCGAAGGCTGAGTCGCTGGGGATGGAAGGCCTCCCAGATGCGGGCCAATCAGACCAAGAGCAGCAACAAGTTGTGAATCAGCACTGATCTTTTTTGGCAGCAATACCATGATCTCTATAGCATACACGATCAAGCTCGCTATTAATGATGGCCAAGGAGTGTAATCTGCCTGACAGGCAGCCAGGCAACTAGAACTGAGGCATGAAAGCCAGGAAAAGATATTGGGGTATACACAAACTGTGCTATCTGTCAGGCGAGAGAAAATCTTTAGGAAATTGGGAACAGGAACACCAAACATAAAGAGTCTCTTTCCGTATTTGTACAAAACATCACTTGCCCAACACTCTTCCGGTTTGAGTATGAGTCCACAGTCGAGAGAGCGGCTCTTTAGTGCGGCTAGTAGTGTTTTGACTGCCTGATCCTTGGTGAGGTGAGTTGGAGTTTTTACAACTAATGTTTGATTATCCCCTTGCCCAAGTATGTCCCCATTCATACCAAGTTCTTCTAAGACTAACAGTTCCAAACAGCCTGTTATTAGAGTCCATAACTTCTGCCTCATTCCCTCCCCCATAGTTAAGGATCCGTGAAGACATGTTTCTCCGTCCTCTGTTTTTGCCTCGGAGGGTTGTATCTATCTTGTATGATGAAGAGAGTAGCTGCAGGCATCCAGGATCCCACCTGATAGAAGCATTCAGAGACGAACATGTTGTCTAGTTCACAACATAATGGGTCTTGGAGTTCAGGTCTGAATGCATTACACCACGATTCAAAATCCAAGTTCACTACAAAGGCATTCTTGCATCCATTTGCTGGGAAACCCTATCTAGAACATGGCTTAGTTGGGTTGCTGAGGTAGTCATGGAATGAGTACTGATATATGGCATTATATACTTTTTAAGGTTCAGCTCTGCCTGTACTTGATACAGCCTGACTCGGCATGACTGCTTTGCAAAGTACCTTCCTTTAACCTTCAACTCTTTTTCCTTTGGTACCAGTACAGTTCCCAAGTCATCAAAAGGGATGTCCCCTTTAACGAATACTGATACTTTCTCTTCTATGTTGTCGAGGTCTCCATCAAGTAAGGATAGAATGAGTCTTTGGTGTCCTCGATCGTCTACCATATGGTTAATCCTGTCATTATATTTTTGCTTGTAGGCCTCACGGTTGTACTCGTAAGTCCACCTCCTCCTATCTTCAATGATAGCTTTATCTGTCACAATATCGCTGAGGTCAGGCTCAAATTTAAGGGAATGCCCAATAAAGTCTAACGAGACTTGTGAGAAATCTATGTACTTCCATGTCCCTTGTTTGGGCCATTCTCCTTAGAAGCGTGAGCGAGTGAGGCTCTTGTTGCACGTATCCTTCATTGTCACAGGTGGCCAACAGTTGTGCTTCCTGATGTAATCCTTGTTCTTCGAGGCGAGCAGAATCGGTGACCTCTCTCCTCATCCTCGTGAATTGCTGCTTGGCACCGTCACACAAAATTTCAGGGAAAAAAAAACACTTAGACACAGAGAAAAGTTCGAGGCAAAGTTGAGGTAAAGACTGAGACAGGGACCTAAGCATAGATAGCAGTGGTTCAGGGATAAAGTGATCGAAGTGCATCAAAATAAATATCATGGGTCAATATACAAGCTGCAGAGTCTAGAGATTCAGTCATGAGTTTGGCTTTATCAAAGACTGACACCTCCCATTTTTGTAAAATGTCCTTTATGATTGATGCTATTAGGAAATTAATTCTTGCTCTATATGTGTCTGTGATAGAAAGCAGATGATTGTAGGTCATGAGACATTGCTTGTTGCATTTTGTCGTTAGTAGCACAAGTGACCGAGTGATGTAGTACTTAAGGTTGCCAACATTACCTTCTCGGCTTTCAACTTCATCGTAAGATACTGCTAAGATGAGTTCCTGCAAAATAAGATGTTTTTCTAAAGTCCTTGCTAAGTACTGGTTACGAAGAAGTCCAGGCAAATGTTCGTTAACTCGTCTAATTAGTTCAGGGGCAGCATTCCAAGTTAAGGCAACACTGGTCCATAGGAGAGATAGTGCAGGAGCAAACTCAGGTGATCTCGGTGCCAAGCAGTGGGGACTTAAGGACTTGATCCGTTCTATGTATGCTCATTTTGGTCTTATGTCGCCCGCCAGTGGCCCTGGGCCTATTACTTCCAGGCTGAAGGTTGCAACATTGAACTTTGCAGTAAAGGTGTGTTGGCTTGCCTCAGGGGTTAATTCAATTCTTCCCTGTTGAGGGAATTCTTTAGGGACAACAACAATCCCTTTAGAAGAGCTGTATGCTTGAGGGTCCCACTTGTAAAATACTGTAACACACTGAGCTGAGGTGGGTTCGATATCTATGGTCAAGGAGGCAGGGAGGAAGGGGACTTTAAATGTTTGATTAGTACTTGCAAAGGCAAACCTGACGAATTGCCTGGAATAACTAAATTCTATATTAAGGACCATGGAGAAGTACCCTGGTACTAGAGCTTTCTTGACATCAACTATGGGGAAGTCCTTGAGGGGCATTGTGAGTGTCCGAGCACAATACTTTTGTTTGTGACTGAAGCAAGATTCTTAATTTCTAGAAAATATGTAATAATCTAAAAAAAAAGGCATCAAATTAGTATGAAACTCCTGGCACTTTCAATTACATTAAATACACATAGAGCTAGATAACAAGTGGAGCGATATCGGGTTTTCGTTGCCGTTTGCGATTCCGTTAGTATTACAAGAAGAAAGTAAATGGGAATGCATGAGCGCATTTTAATTTACTAAAATAAAGCAAATGGAGGAGCGCTAAGCCAGGTAGGAAAGCTAAAGGCATTTCAATTTACGCTAGAATGATTACCCCGACTTCTGAGCTCTTTTTAACTGTAATGTGAATTTTCAGGAATCTAACAAACAGGCTATAGCTTGTAATGATGAACAGGGAGCTAAATTTCAAGAAAGTAACTCCCAGGTTAAACCAACTAATAAAGGATCTAAATATGTTATGACCCCACAAACTAGTCAAGCCAATCAAGATAAAACAGAGTTTGAGAAGGTTATTTATGTGGCTCCAGAAAAAACAGGTATAGGTCACGAGCAAGCCAGATATCCTCAGAGGAAAAACAAAACAAATGCGAAATACATATGAATAATGTAATAAATTTGTCTTCAAGAGCACTCACTAAAGAGCATATCAAAGTTTTGAGTTTGGGTTTGAATTTTTCTCCAACAAACACATTTAATGTCTATGAAACCATGTTAGACTTAAATAAATTGATTAGAAATCTAACCCTAAGGAAATTCTTTATTAAAAATCAGGTAGATGAAAGGGACAGTGGACAATCAGAATGTCTTAGTGTTCTGGAGACCCAGGACATTGGGTTTAAAGAAGCTTGTGATGTTAATACCCTTAATATCCTAGCCTCTGAGAGTCACATAGATTCCAGCCCTAAACACAGAAATGAATTTAGTGGTTTTAAACCCCCTTCTGAGTTTTACCCCATACAATATAGAGGTACTATATTGGAAACATTCTTTAAAAGAGTTGAGAAAGATCTTATAGCTTTAAGTGAAAATACAACTTCATCTAATAATTTGTCTAAAAAGGAAAGAAGGGCTCTGAATGAGCTAAAATTAATGGATGATATTACTATTCGTAAAGCTGACAAGGGGGGTTCTATAGTAATAATGGATAGGACTGATTATATCAAAGAGGCCTTAGGCCAGCTACAAGACTTAAACAACTATGTCCCTCTACAAGGAGATCCAACTCATATGTATCAGAGAGTTCTCAAGCAAATTTTGGATGATGGGTTGGAGGATGGGCACATAGATGAATCTACAGGTGATTTTCTATTTGTTAAATACCCAGTTGTGCCCATCTTCCACCATCTACCAAAAGTACATAAGAGTTTGGAGGACGTTAAAGGTCGTCCTAGCATAAGTGGGATTGGCTCTATATCTGAGCACCTTTCAGAGTGGCTAGATGCGATTTTGAACCCTTTGGTTGTTCAATTGCATAGCTATTTGAAAGATACTAAACATACTATCAACTTACTTGAAAGTGAAAGATGGGAGAAAGAGATTTATAGATGGGTTACAATAGATGTAGCATCTCTTTACTCTTCAATCCCACATGATAAGGGCGTGGAGGCCATCATGTATTTTTTTAACAATTTCACTGATTTTTCCAAAGAACTTATTGAATTTGTTGAGAGGGTCACTATGTATCTCCTGACACATAACTACTTCAAATTTGAAGATAGGTTCTATCTCCAGAGATGTGGGACAGCAATGGGCGCGAAATTTGCGCCATCATTCGCCAATCTCTATATGGGATGGTGGGAGCTGTCCCACATCTTTGGAGATCAAAACACATTTAAGGCTAATATTGTGTTTTACAGGAGATACATAGATGACCTTCTTCTAATCTGGAAAGGCACTATAAGAGAACTTGAGAGCTTTATCACTAAGATTAATGACAATAAACTGGGTTTAAAGTTCACCTTTGAACATAACAGTGAAAACATTTCCTTTTTGGACCTCAACATTAAAGGAAATGATGATGGTTCAATAACATGTGACACATATCGTAAACCGATCACACGGAACACACTGTTGCACGCCAAAAGCTGCCATCCACCGCATGTTCCTTTTGCAGTTGCAAAGGGACAGTTCGTTAGACTTAAGAGAAACTGCACGGAGGAGGCAGCTTTTGTCAGGCAAAGTACTGAACTGAGACAACGTTTGAAAGAGAGAGGTTACTCAGATAAAGTCCTTGATAGAGCAGAATATCAAGTAGCGAGACTGGACAGGAAAAAGCTTCTGAGTAACAATACACAACAGGACCATATTAAAACATCTAAGGCTAATGGGTCATATTTTGTCACCGAATACAGCGCTCAATATGGTGACATATGTAGAATTGTAAAGAAACACTTCAAATTACTGGCTGCTGATGATCATCTCACAGAGAGTGTAGAATTAGGCCTGAAATGTTCTTATAGGAAGTGTAAGACTTTGGGCAATATTCTGTCGCCCTCCTGTATTTCCAAAAACACACCAAAAAGTACATGGTTACAACACAAAGGCATGTTTAGGTGTGGAAAGAGATCCTGCAGACCGTGTGAATTTGCTCTCTTTACTGACAGCTTTCAATCCACGAGTGCAGGTGAGAGATTCCAGATAGAATCCTGCCTGAACTGCACTACTCCTTATGTGATTTATGTTATCACATGCATTGAATGTTCCATACAATACGTAGGTCTCACCTCAAATGATGTAAACACAAGGATGAGAAACCATCTATCTACAATTAGCTCAGGTACAGCTACTACCCCTCTTGTCCAGCATTTTGCTAATAAGCATAATAAATCCCTATCTACCTTTCGCTGGCAAGCGATAGAGAAGGTGAATACACCTCCAAGGGGAGGTGATAGAGACAAATTGCTGGGCAAGAGGGAGATGTTTTGGATATTTAAACTTGGGACAAGAGTTCCCCAAGGAATGAACTCTGAATATGATTTAATTAATTATTGGAAGTAAACAATAATAAAAATATTGTCTTCTCTCAGTCAATTTAAGATTAAATTATGTTCTTTCTAAATAATAAAAGAACACCAATCTATAGATTAATAAAATCCCATTCTATCTATAGCTGGAAATAAGGAGAGTTAGACTTTTTATAATGTTTAACAACCAATTAATTATTATCATGTTTTCATATCTAATATTCTTATTGTAAGTTCATTCTAATTATTTCCAAATCCCCACTATCAGTTATTGCCTTATACCACATATAGATATCTGTGTAAAATAATTTTTCATTTAATTAAAAACCTAGTTAGGTAAATACAGTTTCAAATTTAAAGCTAACTACTCTTTTTTATATATTGGTCATAATATTATAAAAAGCTGGTATAGGCAATTGGCTTAGTGTTAATATAGTTCAATTTTGAACAATAGGCACTTATACTACTAAGTAAGGTTATTCTTGTAATCCCAAGGCTGGATACATTAATATGTTACTCTAATGAGTTAATTTGAGCATGTTTGTTTTTAACCTATTAGAATCAGAGGTAGGGTACTTTAACTTGGTAACAGGTGTACTCTTTAGCTATGATTACGGCTGTGTGCCGAAACATGTCAGCAACCAACTTTGTGCTCATTTTTGTTGCCCAAATTGTTTGCTTTTTTCATTACCCCCATGTTTTAATTGTGTGACTACACGAATAAATTTACTTTTTAACCGCTTTTTGCACCAATTGCTTTAACTTCGTTTTTTTACATTTATATATATATATATATATATATATATATATATATATATATATATATATATAGTAAATGTCCGTAGGGCACTGCACACACTCTCAAATGACACAAGTGTCCGTAGGGCACTGCACACACTCTCAAATGACACAAGTGCCCGGGGTGCATTCAAAAACAAATGTACATATAGAAAATAGAAGTGCACTCTCCGGGTCTTAATTACAAATCATTTAATCAAGTGACGTTTCGGGGTCGTTAGCCCTGTCCTCAGACCATTACATACATTAAAATAAGTATACAAAATTTATACTTTACCCTCCACCATCACCACGTACTACCGGAAGTGCCTCCGGCGTCCTGCAAGACTCACTGCGCAGGTCCGCCAGTTGTCCTAGCAACCTGTGTCAACAAACTAAAAAACGGAACAAAAGTTAATCATGCATATATCACAGAAGCTGTATAGTCCATATCATTTACAATATATATCCAGACTATAGTAATATTTACTCTGTTAATGTAAGCAGTTCAAGGCACGCTATTAGAGTCTCAACCACAGTGTAGACGTATCAGGTTGTCATGCCAACCATTGTTGTTAGTCTACGTTAGTGGAGACTCGGATAGCCAGTGTTAATAGCAATTTTAAGGGCATTAACATAGCTGAAACATTATAAATGTGCACATAGTACCGTATAAACAGTGTCTGAGTATAACTGCTCACTACTCCCTAAGTTTAAATAAATCCCTTAACTATAACAAATACGTTAACTAATGTGGGACTGAACCAGTGCTACTATTGTGGCTAAGACCTAAAGCATATATTTCCTCATTTCTAAGTGCTATAGAACTATCGCTGCACTTCCTAGCATCTTAAGAGATCCTGCTTGTGCTGAGAGAAT
The DNA here is from genome assembly GCF_027579735.1 of Bombina bombina. Classification (NCBI taxonomy): domain Eukaryota; kingdom Metazoa; phylum Chordata; class Amphibia; order Anura; family Bombinatoridae; genus Bombina; species Bombina bombina. The sequence goes on along the minus strand of NC_069502.1, from coordinate 764,716,901 downwards.
ACCAGATTAGGTGGGTTTATAAAAAGCAATGCCAATCCAATTGGGTATTTAACCCCTTGGGGGCCAAAGTCCCCAAGTTGTAAATCCACTTAGATTCTTTTTGCAGCAAAAGGTTGGCTCTGTCACCCCCCCTATTGAGTTTGGGCACGTGATCAATAATCACGTATCTTAGATCACTAACCGTATGGCCACACATCGCAAAATGCCTCGCAACAGGTTGTTCTGATTCTTTTTCTCGGATTGCCAGCCTAATAGCAGCGCGATGGTTGGCCATACGGATACGTAGGGTGTCTACCGTCTTACCTACATAAAAAAGCCCACATGGACAATGTAAAAGATAGACAATAAACGCTGTTGTACACGTTACTCTATATCTAATAGTGTACTTTCTATTAGTATGAGGATGTAAGAATGTCTTGGTGTTGCTCATCCCACTGCACGTAGTGCAGCCGAGACATCTATAACATCACACTTTGGGAGATTGAAGCCAAGTTCTCTTCTTGTAGCTGTCCACGGGATCCACTTTAACCAGAGTGTCCCTTAATGATCTTCCTCGTCTATAGCTCACTCTTGGTGGACCCATTGTGGTAAATGGTAGTGTGATATCACTTGTCACTATCTTACAATTTCTGGTACTTCCTTCTTGTCGGTGGTGTATGTGGTTAGATAGGTCAGACGATTTTCCATCACCAGCGGTTCTCTTGTGCACAGGGCCTCGTCCTGTTTCATGTTCCAAAACTGTGTGAGATGTTTATCAATGTGAGCTTGTTGATATCCTCTTTGCAGGAATCTTTCTTTCATATCCAATAGTTGTTCTTTGGCTGTCTCAGGGTCACTGTTATTGCGTACTACCCGTTTGAATTGTGATATGGGTAAAGCTTGTTTTAAACCAGGTGGATGGCAGCTTGTGACTTGTAATAATGAATTTCTGTCTGTGGTTTTGCGATATAGGGTGGTTCCCAGCCCATCCCCCAAAATGGAGATTCGTAGATCTAAAAAGTCCACTGTGGTTTTGTTATAATCCATTTTAAACTGCAAATTAGGTAGAACCTGATTCAGTTGCTGGAACCAACATGATAATTCATTTTCTGAGCCATCCCAAATCAAGAACAAATCGTCAATGTAGCGACAAAAAAATAAAATCTTAGTATCCTTGAACAATTCTGTATGGTATTGTTCAAATTCTGCCATGTAGATATTGGCGTACGATCGGGCCATGCTTGACCCCATCGCCGTTCCAAGTAGTTGGAGATAATATCTGTTCTCAAAGCGAAAATAGTTCATCTTCAGGCAGAATTCCAAAAGTTCTAATAACCATTCCATATTGGGACCTACGTAAGGGTATCTGCACAGGTGATTGCGTACAGCCTCTATACCCTGGTGATGTGGTATCACCATATAGAGGCTCACCACATCAAGGGTGACCAGATATTCAGTTCCCTTGAGTCCTTTGATCACCTTTAGTTCCTTGATCAGGGAAATGGAGTCTAATAGAAATGATGGCATATGGTGGACAATAGGCTGCAGGATAGAATCTAAATACAAAGCGATTGGTTGTAGTAGAGATCCTATTGCTGACACTATCGGTCTCCCTCGTGGTCGAGTGGCATGTTTATGAACCTTCGGTAGTGTATAAAACACTGGCGTCCTCGGGAACTGTACTGTTAGATAGGCCAGCAATTTTTCATCGATCAGCTCGCCCGTTAAGGCATTGTGTAAAGACTCTTCCACTTGTTTCTTAAATGTCCAAATTGGATCCCCAGGTAATTGTCTGTAGGTGTTTGTATCTTGTAATTGGGACATAGTCTCATGTTGGTAGTACGAATAATCCAGGAGTACTACCGCACCACCTTTATCCGCTTCACGGAAAATAATGGAGTGGTTTGACTTTAAGTCCTGTAGGGCTTTTTTCTCTAACCTTGTCAGATTGTTCCTGCAGAGATCCTTAGAGGCCATACATCCTTTACTCAGTTGGTCTGCTAGTAAGCGACTATAGGTTTTTATACTCGGATTGGAACTGCATGGATCATATTTCCCTTTAGCCCGGAACCTAGGTATTTCAGAGCTATTGGTGCCAAAATGTTCCAGTAGTCTCAAAGTGCATTCAAATTTCTGTAAATTCAGATATGTCGTAAAAGGGTCATTCAGTTCAGTGGGTATGAATGACAAGCCTTTGTTGAGCACTTGAGACTCCGTGGGTGTGAGTACATGTGAACTCAGGTTTAAAACAATGTCCTCCATTAGAACCGTTGTTGTCTGGGGGGTCTTCCTCTTAGTCCCCCCCTCCTGATGTGTGGCCTGCGCCTCTCATGTTTTTTGAACGTGTGATGACACCTTGACTGTTATTAGGGGAATCCATATTGGGTGCAGTAGCCCCATCAGATTCTGAACTGTTACCTGATGTATCCACTGTTGTCAGGTTCCTGGGTTTGTGGTATCTTGGCCACCTGGTCCGCATGTCTACCATACCCCTTCTTTCTTCTGTGCTCAATAACCAGCAGTATACCCTTTTCTCCTTATAGTCCATCGTGACTACATCCCATTTCTTGTTCTTAAAAGTTGTCAACTCGTGTTGGTATTGTTGTAGCTGGTTTTCCAGTTTATTCAACCAGTCATTATCTTTGTCCGATTCTAATTCTGCTTTATGTACCTCCTCAAACTTGGTTACCTCTATTTCAGCCACCTTCATAAGTGCTCTGACTTCCTCTATCACTAAGAGGATCAAGTCCAATGAGCACTTATTAAGTATGCTACACCATTTGGCGCAAAAAGCAATGTTGTTCCTCCCAATTGTTGGTACATTTTTGACCCTGAAGCCCCTGGGTATATACATCTTGCGATGATACTCTGAAAGAAAACTTCCATGAAGGGAAAGATCAGTGCATTTCTTTTTTAGTTTCAGCCATTTAGTATACAGATGTTCAGGTGAGACCTTTAAATCCCTCACAGGCAATGCTTCAAACCTGATGCGATCAGCATCATCTTGTGTATAATTAAACACAGTAGCTCCAGGGATATCATCCTCCATGTCATCCATTGTAGCTGGCATTGATTGTTCCATTTTATAAGTGAAATTAAATACCAATCCTCAGTGCACACACCCAGTGTTAGTGTAAAAATGATGGTCCTGAGTCAAGTAATTCTTAGGGTGCTATAGTGCCAAAAAATTCAATAGTAAATGTCCGTAGGGCACTGCACACACTCTCAAAAGACACAAGTGCCCGGGGTGCATTCAAAAACAAATGTACATATAGAAAATAGGAGCGCACGCTCCGGGTCTTAATTACAAATCATTTAATCAAGTGACGTTTTGGGGTCGTTAGCCCCCGTCCTCAGACCATTACATACATTAAAATAAGTATACAACATTTATACTTTACCCTCCACCATCACCACGTACTACCGGAAGTGCCTCCGGCGTCCTGCAAGACTCACTGCGCAGGTCCGCCGGTTGTCCTAGCAACCTGTGTCAACAAACTAAAAAATGGAACAAAAGTTAATAATGCTTATATCACAGAAGCTGTATAGTCCATATCATTTACAATATATATCCAGACTATAGTAATATTTACTCTGTTAATGTAAGCAGTTCAAGGAACACCTGGTGATACCACATCACCAGGGTATAGAGGCTGTACGCAATCACCTGTGCAGATACCCTTACGTAGGTCCCAATCTGGAATGCCCAATCTGGAATGGTTATTAGAACTTTTGGAATTCTGCCTGAAGATGAACTATTTTCGCTTCGAGAACAGATATTATCTCCAACTACTTGGAGCGGCGATGGGGTCGAGCATGGCCCCATCGTACGCCAATATCTACATGGCAGAATTTGAACAATACCATACAGAATTGTTTAAGGATACTAAGATTCTATTTTTTCATCGCTACATTGACGATTTGTTCTTGATTTGGGATGGCTCAGAAAATGAATTGTCATGTTGGTTCCAGCAACTGAATCAGGTTCTACCTAATTTGCAGTTTAAAATGGATTATAACAAAACCACAGTGGACTTTTTAGATCTACGAATCTCCATTTTGGGGGATGGGCTGGGAACCACCCTATATCGCAAAACCACAGACAGAAATTCATTATTACAAGCCACAAGCTGCCATTCACCTGGTTTAAAACAAGCTTTACCCATATCACAATTCAAACGGGTAGTACGCAATAACAGTGACCCTGAGACAGCCAAAGAACAACTATTGGATATGAAAGAAAGATTTCTGCAAAGAGGATATCAACAAGCTCACATTGATAAACATCTCACACAGTTTTGGAACATGAAACAGGACGAGGCCCTGTGCACAAGAGAACCACTGGTGATGGAAAATCGTCTGACCTATCTAACCACATACACCGCCGACAAGAAGGAAGTACCAGAAATTGTAAGAGATAAATGGGAGATAGTGACAAGTGATATCACACTACCATTTACCACAATGGGTCCACCAATAGTGAGCTATAGACGAGGAAGATCATTAAGGGACAATATGGTTAAAGTGGATTCCGTGGACAGCTACAAGAAGAGAACTTGGCTTCAATCTCCCAAAGTGTGATGTTATAGATGTCTCGGCTGCACTACGTGCAGTGGGATGAGCAACACCAAGACATTCTTACATCCTCATACTAATAGAAAGTACACTATTAGATATAGAGTAACGTGTACAACAGAGTTTATTGTCTATCTTTTACATTGTCCATGTGGGCTTTTTTATGTAGGTAAGACGGTAGACACCCTACGTATCCGTATGGCCAACCATCGCGCTGCTATTAGGCTGGCAATCCGAGAAAAAGAATCAGAACAACCTGTTGCGAGGCATTTTGCGATGTGTGGCCATACGGTTAGTGATCTAAGATACGTGATTATTGATCACGTGCCCAAACTCAATAGGGGGGGGTGACGGAGCCAACCTTTTGCTGCAAAAAGAATCTAAGTGGATTTACAACTTGGGGACTTTGGCCCCCAAGGGGTTAAATACCCAATTGGATTGGCATTGCTTTTTATAAACCCACCTAATATGGTATTCTCTCAGCACAAGCAGGATCTCTTAAGTTGCTAGGAAGTGCAGCAATAGTTCTATAGCACTTAGAAATGAGGAAATATATGCTAATAGTAGCCCTGGTTCAGTCCCACATTAGTTAACGTATTTGTTATAGTTAAGGGTTTTATTTAAACTTAGGAAGTAGTGAGCAGTTATACTCAGACACTGTTTATACGATACTATGTGCACATTTATAATGTTGCAGCTATGTTAATGCCCTTAAAATTGCTATTAACACTGGCTATCCTAGTCTCCACTGACGTAGACTAACAACAATGGTTGGCATGACAACCTGATACGTCTACACTGTGGTTGAGACTCTAATAGCGTGCCTTGAACTGCTTACATTAACAGAGTAAATATTACTATAGTCTGGATATATATTGTAAATGATATGGACTATACAGCTTCTGTGATATATGCATGATTAACTTTTGTTCCGTTTTTTAGTTTGTTGACACAGGTTGCTAGGATAACCGGCGGACCTGCGCAGTGAGTCTTGCAGGACGCCGGAGGCACTTCCGGTAGTATGTGGTGATGGTGGAGGGTAAAGTGTAAATGTTGTATACTTATTTTAATGTATGTAATGGTCTGAGGACGGGGCTAACGACCCCGAAACGTCACTTGATTTAATGATTTGTAATTAAGACCCGGAGAGTGCGCTCCTATTTTCTATATATATATATATATATATATATATATATATACACACATATTAATTAGTATTCATTTTGACTTTCCTATTCCTTTAAGAGTGAGCAACTTGAGCCTCAACATAAAATGAATAATCTGTAGTGACTTGAAAATACATATAACAACATACACAATAGCTTGGTAATCAGTTATGAATCTTACAATTTGGCCCTCAAGTGACTCCAAGTAAAATCAGCAGCTACTACTGCCACTATTTTGATTAAAGCATTTGTTTATCTGGTATAAATAAATATCTCATGAGGCTAAACTGCTGCTATCCAGTGTATCTTAAAAACATATAAATAGCCACAGGTGGATTCCTTGTTTACCATCAGTGAGGAGCTAGACAGATGTGAAATGAAAACCAGTTTTAGTGCAGTGAATCTCTTTCATACAATATATAGATTTTAAAAATGCTATGGGTTTCAGTGCAGCCTGTTAAGATTTGAAGATGTGATTTACCTTCTATTATAAAAGGACATTAAATATGAGATTTCTTCATACAAGGTAAGGATTTCCTTCCAGGTCTCTCAGCGCATGCATAGAAAGAACACGTGCAATATTGTCTTAGTCTTAATTAAAAGTACTGATTGAAACCTGTTCATGTTCTTCTGAGCTGCAAACCCAACTCTAAGTAAACACAGCCTGCTTTATAGTTGGTTCAAACAGACTGGAACTGACCTCCTCTGGATATTTAAAATTTACTTTTATTAAACACAAAATAACAAGCATTTTGGTCACAGACCATGGCAACAGATACATATAAAGCTTCCAAGATCCCCCAGTGAACTCCTTGCTCTCAGGCCATGAGTCCCACACAGGGCTTGTATGAAATTCCAGCACTGCTGACAAAACCCTGTCTCCTATTGTGACAACTATTAAACTGCAAGTAATAATCCAACAACCGTTTCGCCAGACACTGCTGGCTTTTACAAGAACCCTTTGAAAAAGCCAGCAGTGTCTGGTGAAACTGTCGTTGGATTGAACTTGCAGTTTTATTTAAAACATGTTATAATTAAGTAGTGTAACAATGGGTTAAAGGGACATTAAACCCAAAAATTTTCTTTCATGAATACAATTTTAAACAACATTCCAATTTACTTCTATTATCTAATTTGCTTCATTATTTAGATATCCTTTGTTAAAGAAATAGCAGTGCACATGGGTGAGCCAATCACAGGAGGCAAATATATGCAGCCACCAATCAGAAGCTACTGAGCCTATCTAGATATGCTTTTCAGGAAGGAATATCAAGAGAATGAAGCAAATTAGATAACAGAAGTAAATTAGAAAGTTGTTTAAAATTGTATTCTCTATCTGAACCAGGAAAGAAAAAATTTGGGTTTAATGTCTCTTTAAGATTGTTCTAATGCATGGGGCAAAGTCTGATTTGCCTTTAGCTGACAAAAAGGTATTGTATAAAGTTCTAGAAAGGTGAGTCAAATCAATTTATTTGCTCTAGGTTAGAGTACATTCAGGTGCCATGTATAGGGCTGTTCCACCAACATATTGGGTCAGCAGTCCTGATCTCTTATTTTAGTGAGACAGAATCACAGAAGTTTGGAAGACTCCAATCTGTCAAATAGGCAGTTTTGGTGTTTAAGCGTTGAAAAAAATGGATATATCAGACCAGCTACTCCGCTTACAATAAAATATTTTAATCTTTATTATTATCACATTAAAAGCAGCCATCTGATGCGTTTCAGCCATAGTCTTAGAGTTGGTGTGTGTGTATATATATATATATATATATATATATATATATATACACAAAATCTTGATGAATCACTTGTTTAGAATGAATATATTTAACTGCAATAGTAACATCTAATGTCACATAGCTCCTGTCTTTAGGCACATCACAAGCTAGAAAATTTGCATTATAGTACATGATGTACATATTCACATTGTATATTCAAAAAACATTAAACAATTCTAAGCAAAACATAAAAAAAGATGCTGCAAAAACTCAAATTTTACCTTCTACAGACTGTCTTTATTATGTAATACCATATGCAAACTTGTATTTATTAGCAATCAACAGAAATCATTCTTTTTGGCTGCTTCTATTAGGCAAACAATATTTAGATGGGAGATACTACTGAAATATATAAATCGTTAGATACAAAATTCATGAATTTGAAAACTGTCATTGCCAAATCCTAGAAGACTTTAAATATGCAAGAAGACAAGAATATACTTGTTTGTGACTCAAGCAAGATCCTTAAAGGGACAGTCTACACCCGATTTAACAATGAACTGTTCATTTAATCAGAGTGAATTAATACCGCTGCACCACTTTACAAACATAGAAGATGGAAATGTATAATATTAAACTTACAATAAGTAACTTGATTTTGCTTATCGATATTGCTGCCAAACTACTCCCCCTCCTTTTTCGTCCCCTTCTCTATTGATTTCCATGCTCGGTAATGTTTTAAACTGTGACGCTGTTCCTTTGCTAATGTGCATGCGCATTAGATTCTGCCTGCTCACAAGCAGAAATTGGAAGTACAGCTGCGATTTCCTTACTGCCTAGATCGTGTTCATGGATTACAAATAATCTACAACTTTTTAATTTCTTAGGTATTTATATATCCCTTTGCAATTAACATTCACATGTTTTTTTTAACAGATGACCCTAAATATACTATGGTAATAATATGTTTAACAGATCTTAAAAAAACAAATTAAAAAAAAACTAAAATGCTCTCTTGAATTTCATGTGTCTTTTCTATAGCACCTAAAATCACCCGTTTTGACTACTGTTTATTTCTAAATTTGTAGGACAATCTTTGGATTTCAATACTAATAATGTTATATATTGTAATAATATAAATATATGTACTGTATATATAGTAGTAAAGGCAGGGACAGCACTCACTGGATTTAGATAAATAAAATATTTATTTCATGGTGACGTTTCGGGGTTCTCAGACACCTTCCTCAGACCAAGCAGTGAACAATAATAACTGTGCAACTTAAATATACTAAGTCCCACCCTTAAAGCAATTCAAAAATTGCGCCAAAAAGTTAGTAACCAGGGCAACCTGAAAGCCGTTGCTAGGTTACAGGAATATACTGTATACGCAGTGCAATATACATATAAACCAGTGCGCAGTAAATCATCAACTGATGTTGATGTTCCAAAAATTTGTGTAGTGCTAACACATAATCACCAACCTTTAAAAATGTAGCCCATAACGTAGTAATTAGTGACATCCTATCATAAACAACAATGTCAAGTTATCCTAGGTTAAGATATATACATTTCAGCAGTGTCCCACATATTACAGAAAGTACACCTCTTGCCTAGTGCAACGCAGTCAGAATCTAGCAAAACTTCCTTAGTGCACAATTATGGTCACATCGAGTCAGTTCATAGTATATAATTAGCAAATTGTTAGTGCGTGGAGCCGCAGTAAACGTTATGTTTAAAAATTCAGCCCAATCACTTTAGATAGTAAAGCCAACTTTGAAGGATGTTAATCAATATGTAAACAACATCACCGCTTATCTTACGTATAGAATCTATGAAAAACACTCAATGTTCTATCCGTACAGCGCATATAATATTGGTATGAGCATGTCATTACACATAACCCCAAATCAATCAGTGTGTATTGTTAGATATGAACCTATTTTAGAGTGACGCTATGTCCCAATGTGTGGTGAGGATAGATTTAATATTGAGCCCTATACATGGAATCCTTAGTGTATTGTGTCCTCTTGTGTGGGAAAACAAGAAAGGGAGTCCTCAAAGTGCAAAAAAGCTTCAATTTTATTTCATATCACAAAAAAGAACACGTTTCGGGGCCAGTGCCCCTTAATCATGTGATAAAATTAAATGCTATAGTACACCTGGTTAAATAGGCATTCACCTGGGGAATTTAACCCTTACTTACTAAATAGCAATATGCTAGCTAAGTATAGCGCCACCTTAGGACCATGTCTGTAGTTGTGCAAATTAAAAACAGCTATGAAACCTCATAGAAAAACTAAGAATATATAATGCTAATACTAATGTGTATACATCATTTAGATACAGACTATCCACCCAACTGTATGACAATTGTAAAGAAATACATAATAATAAGGTACATAAAGAGTATTTGCATATATGCAAAGTACAGCATTTGGAACATTTGAAGAGTAAAATATAGGTATACTTAAATGCTTATTCCACAAACCACCAACAGTAAGGACAGATCTCAATATGATAATTGGGTACCTGAATATATAAATAAAAAAAGGAGTTTGTATAATCATACAAAATACAGTAAATACAGCAACTGCTAATATAAAACAGTCTATCAATCAAAAGTATTTACAAAAACATGAATGAATCACTGGTAAGGATATTCAGAAGAATATTAATAAAAAGCTGACCAATTGATTTCCCTGTTCATGCCCTTCGGTTCCAGAGTATCCAACCGAAAAATCCAAAATGTTTTGCGTTGTTTAAGTAACAGATCCCTGTTACCACCCCTTCTAGGGGTCTTGATGTGTTCTATAATCTTGAACCAAAGTTGGTTGATCTGATGGCCAGCTAATAAAAAGTGATGAGCAACCGGAGCAGTGATCACTTTGCATCTAATATTACTCTTATGTTCAGTGATGCGGTCACCAATACGTCTGGTGGATTCACCCACATAGGCACTTAATTAGGTAAACCACATAGTTGGTATTACATGTAAAAAAATATGGGCTCTTAATTATAGAGCTGCAATTAACACAACTCAAACAAGGGAAGTAGCCTACACTTTTCTTTGTTATATAATGTCCGCCTTAATCAACACATCTTGCAGATTTTTACTGCATTTATATGCAGGCATTGGAGGCTGACAAAATTCTTCAATATCAGGATTACACCTCTGAAGAATACCCCAATGGCGACAAATAATTTTTTTGTATAGTGTAACTTTGTCTTGAGTAATCAGAAACAAAAGTGATCCTTTTATTGCTACATTTAGGTGGCTTAGAATTTAGCAATGTTTCTCTTGGAATAGGAGATATCTCATCAATGATGTTAGATATAAGATCCTTAGGGTAACCCCTCTGTAAAAATGTATCCCCCATCTCATTCAGTCTAATTTTAAACTTAAAATTCATCATCAACAATTCGCTTCACCCTAAGCATATGACTGCGAGGGAGGGATTTAATAAGGGATGGATGGTGGGCACTATCTTAACAAAGCAAACTGTTCCTATCCATTTCCTTTCTAAATATGTGAGTTCTGAAACCACAGCCATCCTTGATGACAGATACATCGAGGAAATCAATTCTCACCTCACTGCTAGTCAACTTAAATTTCATATTAGTTGTAGACTAATTCAAATCAGCCACAAAGGACTCGAGAGCTCCAACATCGCCAACCAAAGCCCAAAAATATTGTCAATGTAGCGCCACACTGACAAAACATGGGGTGTTCAAAGACAAATTTTTCCTCAAATTAGTTCATATAAATGTTTGCAAAGTTAGGGGGGAACTTCCGGGAGGCGGCCATGATAGGTCGCACATCACCACTCTGCTCCAGCCCTTACATTATTTTCTTTTAATATAACATTTTAGACGGCTCATCTATCTGTCATACAGCCTGCTCTCTGCACAACTAAAGATCCTGCATCAGATGAGCCCACTATTTCTCAAAGGACTGAGACTTGGAGCACCCGGAGCACATTTTAAGGCTGAGGCCTTTCACTTACCCCCCGGCGAGGTGCGCACAGGCCTTGTCGTTAGGCAGCATGTAATGCTATACTTAAAGCAATTCACATCTAACAGTATGAAGTACTCAGAAACTTATTATTTGAAAGCAAAGATTTTCCGCTTGACATAGAGGGAATTGTTCATAAATATATTTGAAAATAGACACCTATGCTGATGCATCATATCTTGTGAGAGCTTACTATGGAGACCGCTGAGGCTATAATTGATGACATATGCTGCCTGCTAGAAAACTACCTAATTGCATATGAAGTGACACTTGGTAAAGAATTCAAGCGTGGCCGAGATATCGTTTCCGACCAACCTAACTTAATCGATGCAGCCCCATACCCTGAGGTGGGCGGCGGCGCTTTGGGGCCCCGGTGCTGGCCACTCACTGATGTTGGACTAACAGTAGTCCCTGAAGATGGCTCGACAGAGTCGGAACTGCAATGTAGTGAAGGGGCGAATATGGCTGCTGGGAAGGTTGCAGGGCATAATATATGCCTAATAGAAGATTGGTCACTCTGTTCTACTGACAGCCCCGCTAGAGCCTCTACTAAAAAGTCTGACAGCGTACCGCTTCATCTATTATCCCCTCCAGGATCTAAACTTACACAGCATGATGACTTTAGTGCTATATCTCCTGTCACTACTCGGCTACAAATGTCCAAGGGATCAGCGAAATGGCGCCCAATCGGAATACTACACGGAGTATCTGTTTCCCTAATCCATGCTGAGTGTTACCAGCGAACAGTGAGATCCGGGATCGGATGACCTGTACTCTATCGCCAAGCTGCTGCAATCAGACTCGCAATATGCTGATGTTAAGTTTTCTGTTCATTTATTGTGGCCTCATTGCGAATGGTACATTTCAGTGTAATTTAACGTTTAGCCTTTGTAAACAGTTATGGATGAGAGGGGAGCTGCCGGTCTAGACATGAGGGAAACTCTGAGACATTTTTGCTTTAGTTACCGTACTGTTGTTTTGTCTGTCTCTAATCCCATGTTATTATTTGTACCTTGAGCTTGTGTATTGGGACTTATAGATATGTATAACAGGGGGTTGTAAACATTGTTTTTTTTTATCTCTATGAACCTATATTTATCAGCAAGTCAATAAGCATTATCAAGCATATATTAGCATTATGCCTAGGTCAAGATACTGCAATTTTCGTTGTAGTTGAGCCTATCGACACTGTTGAATGTTTATTTACAACAGGGCAAAGCTTGTGATACTGTCCTATGAAGATTACTGCCATTTTTCTGTTTACGGCCGAGGCAGAAACTTTTTGGTTCATAATGTAATGGACAGTGTTGTACGGTTAGGTTCTTACATTGCTTACCTATATCCCACTAATTCTAATAAGCTCATTCAGCTTTGCAATAGATGGCCCTACACTATCATGATCTCCCATAATATAATATAAGATATTTTACTTACATACCTTTGTTTGAGGTCTCTCCCCAATCAACCATCACATATGCTACTGTCTATATCCTGGGTTGTAAAGTTTGGTTACACATAATTTACGTATGCTAATGTTGGGTATGCTGTTTGTTTGAAATATTGATGCTGATTATCATGTGTACTGTTCTTAAACTATAAGTATATTCCCTTGCTGATATATCGTTTGTGATCTAACTAATTTGTGAGGAATCTTATATTGTAACCTGGCTTCTAACTCATTCGTGTCCCCAGCTCTTATTCAGAAGTCTGTATTTAAGCACAATTGCCAACTAAAATTAGTTTCCACCCTTCATAGGTTGACCATGGTTGGTTTAATTATTATTTACGTCATTAAACTCCACACTAAGCATTTCAGAAGATAATCCCCTATACCATGCTCTAAGATAAATTGATACCAAGGGGGACCCATATAATTATTTACTTCCTTTGGAAGATATTTGACAGGTTAGTCATGTGCTTTAGCGGTCTAAATGTCTGCAGCATAGGTGTCTATTGGTAAACTCAAACTATTGTTGCATAATCTCCCAATAAGCACGTTTACAGATTCTTATTTTACTATGGTGTATCATAGCAACATTATCTTACCATACCTGTTCCAATATTCTAATATAAATTTATTACAGATATCAAAGGAAGAGAAAAGAAATGAAAATAAGACTAGAAGTTCAACATATGAGATCCAAGAGTGGTCTCTTCCAGCCAGAGGGTACCTCCTGTAGCTTTGCACTCTCTATATTAATGGGAGGTCCAAGAGAGGCCTCAATTATCAACTGGGAGGTATACAGTTGAGATAGGCAAGCATTCTATATGTATTCCCATGACATGACACTATTATGTACCGTTTTTTCTTTCTAGTTTCCCATTGCCTGTATGTTTACTACCAGTTATTCTATGTATTTTCTTTTTGATGATGTGTCTCGCATGTAAGCCTTTAACTGAACTTCAATAAAAATTATAGTTTAAAAAAAAAAAGTTGCAAAGTTGGGGCGACGTTGGAGCCCATAGTGGTCCCCTGCAATTGTAGATAAAATGAATCCTCAAATAAAAAATAATTGTTATACAAAATAACCTCAAGCAAATGTAAGATGAAAAATATTTTAGACTCAGAATAGAGGCCTGTAGAGTGCAAAGCATTGTTGACAGAACCAAGCCCACTTGAATGGGAAATAGAGGTATAGAGACTTGTAATGTCAAGACTAAATAAGATAAACTTATCAGTCTGTAACTCTAAATCCTTTAACTTCACCAAAAAGTCATTAGTGTCCTTGATAAAAGTACATGATTGTTCCACCAAAGACCTTAATATTCTTTCCAAATATATCGCCACATTAGAAAAGACAGAATTGGTTCCAGCCACAATCGGGCGGCCAGGAGGAGCAGTCATGGACTTATGTATCTTTGGTAAGACATAAAGGACCGGTGTTACTGGATCTTTAACCTGTAAGAACATAGCCATTTTAGAGTTAACAATTTCATTTTTCAATGCATATTTCACTATAGTTTGTATCTCTTTACTGATTTTAAACACTGGATTACATGATATAGTGCTATATACGCTACTCACGCTTAAAGGGACAGTCTACACCAGAATTTTTATTGTTTTAAAAGATAGATAATCCCTTTATTACCCATTTCCCAGTTTTGCATAACCAACACAGTTATAATAATATACTTTTAACCTCTGTGATTATCTTGTATCTAAGCCTCTGCAAACTGCCCCTTTTTTCAGTTTTTTTGACAGACTTGCAGTCTAGCCAATCAGTGCCAGCTCCCAGATTACTTCACGTGCACGAGCACAGTGTTATCGATATGAAATATGTGAACTAACACCCTCTAGTGGTGAAAAACTGTTAAAATGCAATCTGAAAGAGGTGGACTTCAAGGTCTAAGAAATTAGCATATGAACCTCCTAGGTTAAGCTTTCAACTAAGAATACCAAGAGAACAAAGCAAAATTGGTGATAAAAGTAAATTGGAAAATTGTTTAAAATTACATGCTCTATCTGAATCATGAAAGTTTATTTTGGCCTAGACTGTCCCTTTAACTGCTGATAGATTTCATTTTTATAGTCACATTTGTTTAAAACCACTGTGGCTCCGCCCTTATCGGCCGGCTTTAAAATGAGATCATTTTTATTCTTAAGGCTATTTAAAGCTGATCTTTCGGCTAGTGAGAAGTTAACAACTTTATGCTTGCCCTTAAAATTCTGACGTTTGGTACATTTTTGTAATTTATCTAAGTCACATAATACCAATTTTTCAAATGTTTCAATACTGTAATATGTATTGTGTGGAAAAAAAGAGCTCTTATTACGCAAACCTAGATTTTTGATATTTAGGGACTTATCCCCGGTTGTTGTACCTTACATATTATGCATACCTGAAGGCATACTTACAGTATTGATAGCATTTAGTGGTAGAGCCAAATTAGATTTTATACTGTCCCCCAGTGAGGAGGTAGCATGCCAATGTTTCAGCCTAACATTACGTAAAAAACGGTAAATGTCTTTTCTTAGACTAAAAAAGTCACAGTCAGTAAGAGGGCAAAAGGACAAACCACTCTCACTTAACGGATGGTCAGAAATATTAACAACTATGACTTGTTTTGAGAACGAGTTGCCCTCCGTGGTTGTGACTTGTCCGTCGGTTGCAATTTCGGGGGTTGTTTGTTGGAGGTGGTGATGCTTGCGACCACCCCGCCGCCGGGACCTCCTTCCCCCTCGCTTAAAGAAAAATCCATCGATCCTGAACTGCTATTGCTGTTGCTTGATCCTCCGTGTCGATGCTGCTGCCGTCTCCTAAAACCGGAAGTGACGTTACGTTCCCTTCCTTGAGGGTCATAGATCCACCGATAGACCCTATTTGATAAATAATCCTGTTCATCTCGTTGAAACTTTGCTCGTTTGCGTTCTTCAATGGTTTTACGCAATTCAGCAACCATATTACGATTCTCCAACATTAATTCGTCAAAGTTTTCAACGGAAGCAGTTTGTCAAATTTCCTCTTCCAATTTCGAGATTGATTCCTTCAGCACATCGATATCTTTCTGTAAGTACTCAACAGTAAGTACAATTATATCAAACGAGCACTTGTTCAGAATATGCTCAAATTTGCAACAGTATTCCTGGTTATCTTTAAGCAGAGTGGGGCGAGTATTCATGTGGAGCCCCCGTGGGATCCGTTTAATTCTAAAATATTCTTCTTGAGTAGTAGCATGAAGATCATAGGCAAGGAGACGTTTAGAAAGCTTGTCATGTTGCGTACCTGCCAAGTCGGCTGGAGCTGTATGTAGAAAACTGCGGGAACCCCGCACCAAAGTAGTTATCCGTGAGGCTTCAAATTCCGTATATGTAAAGGTCTGAGATCCTGTAATTTCTTCATTAATAGACATAGTGGGCTAGTGAGGGTGCACGGACACAGGCAGTAAAACGTCTATCAAAATGCAAAATAGTCCTCTTGTGTGGGTACATGTGACATCAAATAAACCCACATAACCTTTTATCTAATTAGCATTGCAACCGGTTTAGACATTTCTATGGATAATAGTATCTTGTGTCAAACCTCACACAGGTGTTTATGACTGGCAATCAAGAGTACTCGTTCTAGTATCATTTCAATACAATTCACCCAAATCAGTAGGTTAAATCCATGACCATTGTTTCCTAATATAACCGACTATATATAGAGGGTTGAAAACCTTGAGTGTAGCTCTTGTCAGAGCCGAGTACGTGACCTCATTAGATCATTCATTGGTCAAGTAGCTCACAAGTGGCAATCAAGGTGATTCACAATAATATAGACTTTCCGTAACATATGACCATAGAGTTATATGAGTCTGGCGTACCCATATCCAGACCTACCACGTATTGTTTATAGAGCTTCCTTAATTCGCACTGATACTGATTATGCTCCATCTAGTGCATACCCCATTATTGTATGGAGATTGCAGAAGGATGGTATCCCACTTAAAGGTTTTATATCATTGATAGTATTGGGTAGTACTTACCTAGGTTTGGGAGATCACATCAGGTATCGGTGGAAACAGTGCCAATCATTATACATGTTGAGACCATTAGGATGTAGAGTACCCAGTTTGTGTATCCAGTGAGCCTCAAGTTTCAAAAGAGCCGTGTCCATGTCACCCCCTCTTTTAAGTGGAGGTACATGATCGATGAGGATGAATCTTAAATCTCTTACCTTGTGCTTAGCCATCAGGAAATGTCTAGCCACTGGTTGATCAGTGGTTTCTTTGTCCAATGCTGTCCTGATTGCTGACCTATGGTTTGCCATCCGTAGTCTAGTGTTATCTGTAGTCTTGCCAACATAAAACATGCCACAGCAGCAACTAAGTAAGAATATTACATGGCTCGTTGGACATGTGATGAAATGTTTGATGACATATTTTTGGGAAGTGTTTGGGTGTCTAAATGTTTTACAAGGGATCATCCCACTGCATGTGGTACATCTCACACAACGAAAGCATCCTGTTTTAGATGTTTTGAGCCATTGATTCTTTAAGTAGTAGTGGCTAGGGTTAGTGAGCATAAGATGGTCCCTGATGCTCCTTCCCCTTCTGTAGCCCATAATTGGGGAATCAATACGTCTGAATGGCAATAATCTGTTCCAAGGATTTTTCATCTCACTTATCCCCCCAGCTAATTCGCTCTTCTCACGATTAAATGTGGTGGTGAAGACCATTCTGTTCCTGGCCCTATCATCTCTAATACGGATTGTTAGGTCATCAGTAGGTTGTACAGGTTGTGTGACCTCCTGTATAGTCTCATCAATAAGACTCTGTTAATTACCCCATTCAAGGATTTTATTTTACATCATCGGCAACTGTTGGTTTCTATTTGTGGCGTCAGTGTTGTTTCTTATCATTCTGACCATCTGTGATTTGATGATGGCTTTACGGGTATGTGGAGGGTGATTACTAGTGGCTTCCAGTAGGGAGTTCCTATCAGTTTGTTTAGTGAAGAGTGTTGTCGATAGTCCACCACCATTCTTGTATATTCTCAGGTCAAGGAAACCAATTTGGAAGAGATCATGTTGCATTTGGAATTTGATCGGGGAACCAAGCTTATTTAGATGTTCAGTTCTTGAAAGTCTCCTCTCCAAATGATGAACACATCGTCGATATATCTCTTGTAGGTTCTGATGTAAACATTTTTGAAAATGTGCATTGTCTCAGTCTCATATTTCTCCATGTAGAGGTTTGCATATGCGGGGGCTACATTCAAGCCCATAGCTGTACCCATCATCTTCTGATAGAAGCCTTTTTTAAACCTGAAATAGTTCAACGTGAGAAACATTTCAAGTAATTTCAAGAGGAAGGTTGTTGGTGGGCCTACAAATGGATAGTGGCCTAAGGCAGATTTTATTGCTTTCAATCCATGTGAATGTGGAATGGCTGTATAGAGACTAGTCACGTCCATCGTTACCAATATGTCACTTTCCGCCATGTCACTGATTATATTCTATATGTTGAATAACTCTCCTGAGTCTCTCAGATAGAAATCCATCCATTTCACCAGTGGTTGTAAGTGTGCATCAATAAATTGGGCCAAAGGTTGCAGTAGTGAGCCCCGGGCTGAGACAATGGGTCTGTCAGGTGGATTAAGTAGGTTCTTGTGGATTTTGGGTAGTGTGTATAAGATAAGGTGGATAGGATATTGTGTTTGTAGGAATTGGAATTCATCATTATCTATCTATCCCATGTTCAATACTTGCAGTAGTATCTCATCTATCGTCAGTTTGAACTCCTTGGTAGGGTCCCTAGATAAGCTCTTATAGGTTTTATTATTGCTTAGTTGGTTATATATCTAATTCTTATATTGTTCATAACCACTACTGCTCCTCCCTTGTCTGCAGCTCTAATGATGATATTAGGGTCAGTGGATAGAGACTTGAGTGCCTGTCTTTCTGGTTTAGTCAGATTCAGTCTTTGTTTTTTGATGGATTTGTTATCCGCATCTGCTGAGATTAGTCTGGTAAACATTTTCACACGGCACTACTATTAATGGGTTAAAATTTGCTTCAAGGTTTAAACCATGTTATCTCATTATCCATTGTATTGCCCCCAAAATATTCTTTAAGTTTCAGATTGCATTGGAATCTATGTGTATCGAGGTAGGTCTCAAAATTGTCACTTTTATACGTTGGAATAAAAGTCAATCCTTTGTTAAGGAGGCTTCTCTCAGGGATACTCCGCATTCTGTCACTGATATTGATAACAATATTAGGACATGTTATCTGGGCAGTAGAGTTTTTTTTTTTTTTTAAATGCCACTAGCTCTTTTCTGTATTCATTCACTTGTTTGGTTAGCTTATCCATCCAGGCTTCACTGCTGCCCTCCCTTAGTGTATTCACCTTGTTGTTGTTGAACTCCCTTATCTCCTCTCTTACTGTTGTCAGTATATTGGTGCATTCCTTAATGACTAGCAACATCAGGTTCAATGAGCACTTATTGAGGATTTGGCACCATTTTAGGCAAAAATTATTGTTGTACCTACCTATAGTAGGCATATTCCTGATTCTGAAACCCCTTGCTATGTGATTTTTGACATAGTATTTAGAGAGATATACTGTATGCAATTCAAGATCAGTCTCATAATTTGATTAAATAGAGTTTGTGGGGTCTCACCAGTGGTTGTTTCTGTTTCTTCAATATCAACCATAATCCTCAGGGCATCCTCAGTGGTGTATGCGAAGGTTTTAGTAGTGATTCCCTCCTCAGTGGTCTCAGTCTCTGGGATTAGCTCAGCCATTGCTGGGTCTTGCATAACTAATAGAGAGGATTACTGCAAATGACTGCAGTGTTATGCTGTTCAATGTCTTAAGTAAAAAATTTGAGAATATTTTTAGAAAAATAGTAAATAAAAAAACACATAAAAAGGCTCCACCAGTGTGGAGTCCACAGGAGGTGTGAGGACTGACATATTTAATCTATGATGGGTGCTAGATAGAAAATCTTCACATACTCCTCATGTATCTGCACTCACAATTCCAACTGGTCATCAACCAGGGTGCAAAGTCAAATCATCAATAGTAGTAAAGGCAGGGACTGCACTCACTGGATTTAGATGTTTCAGGATTTGCAGATCCCTTCCTCAGACCAGCAGTGAACAATAATAACTAAGTCCCACCCCCAAAGCAATTCAAAAATTGCACCAAATGTTATTAACCAGGGCAACCTAACAGCAGTTGCTAGGTTACTGAAAGATACACAATCAAATATTCTTAGGTGCAATAAACATATAAACCAGTGCATAGAAAATCATCAATTAATGTTAGATGTTCCAAAAAGTTGTGTAGTGTTAACACATAATCACCAACCTTTAAAAATGTAGCCCATAACGTAGTAATTAGTGACAGCCTAACATTAGATATAGAACAGCATAAACCTTATATATCATTAACAACAATGTTAAGTTATCCTAGGTTAAGATATATACATTTCAGCAGTGTCCCACATATTACAGAAAGTACACTTCTTGCCTAGAGCAATGCAGTAAGCTTCTATCAAAGCCTATATATATATATATATATATATATATATACACACACACACACACACACACATATATATATATATTTGTAGAAAACAAATGGAAAATGAGGATATACCGGAATCATAAACCAAGTGGATTTATTCAGGCTTGACAAAGTAGGGCACAAAACAGTGTGCAAGGCTTAGGAGTTACAGATCTGACGCGTTTTGCGCATGCTCAGTGCGCTTCATCAGAGATCTACAGGTGTGTTCTACCGGTGCTCTGTTATGCTGAATGTCATCCAATCAAAAGGCCAACATAAGAATGGGCGTGAACAAACAAATGATTGTGAGTGTGATAACTTGTCATAATAAAGAAAATAAATGTGCGGAAAAAAGGGGACTGTTCATGCTAACTTATGTGTAAATGCAACACGTTTTATGTGGCTAGATTTACTCTAGGTGATAAAAACTGAACATAAAATTATGTTCCAATGTATAAATGTGTTGCGCTAGGCATAACTAAATAAATACATGTTAAATTAAATACTTGGAATTACATATAAAAGTATATGTAAACCCAAATAAAAATAATAAATATGGATAACAAATTGGGATGAAGATTAAAAATGAAATATAAAATATTTAAATTCTAAGGCATATATGAATAAGAACTAACTAAAAAGAACACAATAAATGTATATAACTAAGAGGGGGGGAAAGAAACATACATATCATATAATAAAGACAAAAATAAGAAAAAGAACAAAAAATAATAAGGTGTAATGCTGTAAAATATGATAAGTAATGAATGTACCTACATAGTAAACCAAAGAAAATTAACTAGAGTTATGTAACTTCTAGTCATGAGAAAGAGAACTATTACAAGTAGGGATAATGAAGAGGTGGAAGACTGGAGTGATAATATTAGCTAAGATGAAAAATAGTGGGGAAATAAAGAGACTAAGAATCTAATCAATAAATAAGTCTAGATCCTGTCTCTTATTTATGCCCCTGGGGTGTTTAGTTTGTAAGGTGAAAATCCAAAACGCTTCTTGTCTCAATAGTTTACCTATTCTATCTCCTCCTCTAATGTCCTCCCTTACATGATCTATACCTACAAAGTGAAAAAGATGTTTTATGTGAGTGCCATGGGAATGAAAATGTTTTGCTACTGGGGTCCTAGGAATATCCTCGTCAAGAGACAACAAATGCTCTCTGATGTGGTCCTTGAGTGGTCGGGAAGTGAGCCCCACATATTGGAGAGAGCACTGCTGGCAGGTGACGAGATAGATCACAAAGA
Organism: Bombina bombina; assembly: GCF_027579735.1. Taxonomy (NCBI): domain Eukaryota; kingdom Metazoa; phylum Chordata; class Amphibia; order Anura; family Bombinatoridae; genus Bombina; species Bombina bombina. The sequence continues at coordinate 764,695,195 of NC_069502.1, read as the reverse complement.
CACTAGTACAGTCTATCCTGTGTCTAATGTAGTAGTTAGAACTTGTTTGAGAAGACATGAAATGGTCAGTTTTACTAGTATAAGTACAACTTTTGCAAATAGGGCCACATTTGAAGAAACCATTAGATGCTGAGAGCCAATGGGAAGGTTGTGCAGGTTTGTTAAAGAAATGTTTATTAACCTTGTCTCCTACAGTGGGCGCCTTTTTGGCTACACATTTAATATTTTTTCTTGATATAGACTTTAATTTATTATCGCTCTGTAGAATAGGGAGATACTTAACTACTATATCACAGATTTTCTGGTATTGCTGACTATATGAAGTAGAAAAGACTAAATTGTCAAAGGGTGCTAACTGCTGGTTGTCACGAGTATATTTATTTTTATTAAGATTGTTCTTCTTATATGTGCCTTTCAATAAAGTATGTCTGTCTATTTTGCCAATATTATTAGCTGTTTTGATAAGGTTTCTTTTGTTATAACCTCTGTCTTGTAATCGGGAGGTGATTAGATTGGCCTGCTTAGTGTATTCTGACAGGGTAGTACAATTTCTACGGGCCCTGATGTATTGGCCCTTGGGTATTCCTCTTGTAATATGCCCAACATGACAGGAGTCAGCCCTCAGAATGGTATTACGTGCAAGAGTTTTTCTATAGGTTGTAGAAATTACATTGTGTTCACCATCTATGGATAGCTGTAAATCTAAAAAGGAAATGGTGTCATGTGCTACATGATGTGTAAATGTGAGATTGAGGTGATTACTATTGAGCCAATCAATAAAGCTGTTCACATTTTGATGACTCCCTGTGTTCCAAACGACCAGAAGGCTGTCTATGTAACAACCATATACAACCACTTCGCCTCCAAAGGGAAAGTCATCCGCAAAGATGCAGTTAAGTTCAAACCAGCCCATGTACAAATTTGCATATGCCGGGGCAAATTTAGCCCCCATGGCTGTCCCGCATCTCTGCAGATAAAAAGACCCCTCGAAGACAAAGTAGTTGTGCATGAGTAAAAATCTGGTGGCAGAAGCCAGAAAGTCAATGTACTCATCAGAAAAAGATGTGTATCTTTTGATCATGTGGCCCATGGCTTCTAACCCCTTGTCATGGGGTATACAGGAATAGAGAGCTGTAACATCTATAGTGAACCATTGAAAATCAGGGAGCCACTTGAATTTTTCCAACTGCTGTAATAGATGTGTACTATCTCTGATATAACCAGGGAGAGAAGTGACAATAGGTTGTAAAATAGAATCAAGCCAGGCTCCCAATCTCTCACAGAGAGACCCCATGCTGGCCACGATGGGTCTACCAGGGGGGTTTCGAAGGGTTTTATGAATCTTGGGTACAACTCTGAAAGTGGGTATTAGAGGATCACTTGTAAGTAAATGATCAAAGACATCAATGGCGGCTCTAGACTTTGCGAGGCCTTAGGCGAAACTTGAACATGAGGCCCCTACTGACACCCATAGTAAAAAATAGCATTTAAAAAAAATGCAATCATCTTAGAATTAACTGTATAAGTTGTATATTTTAAGGCAAACCTTAATCAATCCTAGAAAATAGGAATGGCCTGCTCATAGAATTGTATTTTGTCACCTAACTAACTATTCTAAACATATCTATGCACAACCACTGGCTTGGGTATAGGTAAAAAATGTTTGGCGATGACTCAATATTATTGTTGCTCTCTCCTTGTGTGAAATATATTTGTCAACAGTGTTTTATTGAGAAAAAAAAATCTTACAACACTTTCTTGAACATCACATTTAATATGCCACAAGTTTTTTTTGTTTTGTTTTTTTTTATAGATGAACATGTTAAAAGTAAAAACAGAACCAAAATGTAACATACCATTGTTCCACAATAGTGAATGGAAGTTTGGAACAAGGTACAAACAGCAATATTATAAATAATAAACTATAAATAACAAATACCAAACAATGAAACCGGAGATTCAATATACCCAATAACACAACACAATTAACCATAGATTAAACAACAAAGTAAAAAGAAACCAAACAAAACAAAACACTGAACTGTAATAAAATTCAAAAGAACAATATATGTACTAATTATAGTTTAGGCTTATACACAAATCTTTCTAACATGACTAAATGTGGGCTTACGTAGAGCTTTTTATAGTACCACATGTGTTTCACTAAATGTTTAGTTTTAAAAGATTCTCCTACATTTTGCAGCTGTAAATTCATCTATCACCCATGAATAATTTATTTTTGAGGCCAGATCATGTTCAATTGACAAAGTTGCCAGAGCAGATAATCTTTCTTGGCTCATAGTTGATCTTAGGTATGTTTTTATTAATTTTAACTTTGAAAAGCTCCTCTCGGCTGATGCAACCGTAACTGGAATTGTTAAGATCACTCTTAACGCGACATAAATATTTGGATAGACATCAGTTAAGTTATTGTCAATGAGGTATTTTAGGGAGCTAAACATATCCAATTTTGGAGGCAGAGTACGGGCACACATTCGTAACTCTTCGTAGAGTTCTAGACCACTTATGTCAGAATCCGAAGAATTAGGTAAAGTAAGCAGAGCTTCTAATTCTTCGCAGTTTTGCAAAAGGTCCTTATCAGATTTAACACGTAAGGATGATATATCATATCAAAATCCAAAATTGTTAACATATCTTTTTAAACCCTCAAACCGAGGCACAGCGCTTGCATGAATCTTGTCAACAATAATGTTGAAATATTCTGCTCTAAACCTATCTGCAGGGTTAACAACGGCTTCATCTGGGCCCTCATAGTCAAACATTCTTTTGGCCCTGCGTATCCTGCACTGTTGAAACTCTCTGGGAATCTGCTGTTCCTCTGCTATTTCGTTTGCTGCAACTATGGCAGAATTAAATCCATTTTCTCTGTAGTCATTCAACCAGAAAATACATTTTTCTAAATGTCTCAATGCTGTATCCAACTGCATATTGGATTTTTGCCATACTTTGCTAATTAGGTTGATTTTCACCAAAATCTCATACCATATAACAAGTGATAAAACAAACTCGTATGAGAGAATTTCTTCCTGTAGTGAATTACATTCACTACAGAATGCAGGATCGTTGTTTTCCGTTGTCATCTCTTCCAGGCACTCAGCGATTTCTTTCAGTTGGTAACGTACAGCCTTCACACTCTCCACTCTGCATTCCCATCTAGTCTCTGACAAAGGCTTGAGAGTAATAATTTACCTTCCCCTTTAAAACAGCCCATCTATTGGATGAGCCAGAAAATATTGTGTACAGTCTCTGCAAAATACCAAAAAATTATTTTGCTTTTGAACAAGATGCTGCTGCATCTCCAAGTACCAAATTCCAACTGTGACAGCCACAGGGTGTAAAAAAAGCTAAAGGATTGATATTTAATATTCTGGTTTTTACACCACTTTTCTCTCCCCGCACATTAGCGCCATTATCATATCCTTGTCCTCTGCAGTTTTTTATGTCTAAACCCAATTCATCAATTTCAAGCAGTATGTATTTTGTTAGTTCTTCAGCTGTAGTTTTCTCAACTGGTATAAATCCAATAAAATGCTCTTTAATATCTCCTGACTTTTCATCAACATGGCGTAATATCACAGTCATCCGTTCGATGTGGCTGATATCTCTTGTGCAATCAAGAATTATAGCGTAATACTTTGCATGGAGAATCTTTTCAATAACTGTCTGCTTGACGAGCTTAGCCATCAAAGCAATTAATTCGTTTTGAATGTTTTTTCCCAAGTAATGGTTATGAACACGTTTTTCTTCTATTCTCTGCAAGTGTTCACGAAGAACAGAATCGAAGCTGGCGCCATGCTTGATGAGGTCTATAAAATTGCCACATTTTTTAAATTTTCTAAATTTTAAAAAGGTGACCCCTAAAATTAAGTTATGAGATGCCAGGAATTGTGGATAAAAGCCTTTCTAGAATTTCCCGCCAACGTTGCTTTTCAAGAAGTATTTGCTTTTGAATTGACGAGTTTAGTTTCTCCACATCTGAATCGCTTCTCAGCTTCCATCCATGTAACAATGCTCTCTAAGTGGTCAGAACTGTTTTCATGAAGACTAAGTCGATTGCTCAGGTTTTTCCAGTCACTGCAACCATCAGACACTAAAGCTCTCTGTGATGCTGAGAATAAACGACAGGCAACACAGAAAACACAGTCCTTGTTTCTTGAATAAACTAACCAGCGCCTATCTTGTTTCTCCTTGTTGCTTAAAACCCTTGTGTAATGAAAGGTAGAAAAATGTCTTTTTGCACTGTCTAATGGGTAAGTTACATTTTTCTCCCTTATTGGTCCTTTCTGGATATAACAGACTCTGTCTTTATCTTCTACTGGGAAAGTCCATTCTCCAGGATCATAACTAAGAGGCTGATAACCAGACTCTGAAGGGTCAGAATCTGAATCTTCGGGTTTTTCTGTAGCTCCTTCTTCGGTGCTGCACAAAATATTATATTGTTTAGCCTGAATAGAAGTGCTTGGCTGTGAATATTCTTCTCTTTCTGTCAAAACAGACTCCCCTTTCTCATGTTCATGCTTAGGTACTTCTTCACATGCAGATATCTTCACTGTCTTCAAATATTTCTGCATAGAGCCTCGTAATTCTTCTTTGCGATCTTCAAAAGCATTGTTCCTTTTTTTTTTTTTTGTGACCGGATTCAAATTTTCGGCCCCTGTCACGTTCTCTTCCACTTTTATGCATATTGCTGTAAAAGGGTAACACACAGAATTTTAAAACAGCAAAACTAACAGTATTGGAAGACCAATGCAGGAACAGAACTTTTGACCGATTGATGTTGTTACTACTTCTGTTCTCTCAATTGGTCAGATTGTTTCCTTCCATTATAAGTCACGTTACCGTATTATATGGTGTCTCATATTTACACAATATAAAAATAAAACTCCTATTTATCTAAACTGTAGCAGCTGCAGAAAACTGCACAAAACTCAATAGGTTCACCACTACCTGCTAAACATAATCAGAAGACCAAGACAACAAATTAGTGCACTGCGCTATCCTAGAAACTTCTAGCAGGCTTATTCACTATCAAACAAATTCACCTAACATGCCACCGAAATGATGAAGCTCTATGTTAAAGTAAAAAGCCCAATCAATTTCACTGCAAGCTGGGTACATTTATTTGATAAGTCTCAGACAAAATGAAACACTTTAAAAAATGCCTTAGCCATTGTGAAATCATCTAGTGAGCCAATGACAAAGGGCATGTGTGTAGCCACCAATCAAAAGCTAGCTCCCAGTAATTAATTGCTTCTCATGAGCCTACCTATTTATGCTTCTCATCAAAGCATACCAAAATAAAAATACAAATATTGAATATAAGCAAAAGTCTCTTAAAATTACGTGCACTCTGAATCATTAAAGTTTAAAATTTGACTTTACTGTCCCTTTAACAAAAACAGAGAACCATATAATATGAGGACAACACTGTTCTCATTTTCATGTCCCTCCCAGACAGAATAGATGTTGTGACTTTGTGCTTGAGACAGGAATGTTCCCTTTTTTCAGACATTTTGATAAATATACAAACATACGCCTAGATTTAGAGTTCTGCGTTAGCCGTCAAAACCAGCGTTAGGGGGTCCTAACGCTGGTTTTGGTCGCCCGCTGGTATTTAGAGTTAGTCAGGAAAGGGTCTAACGCTCACTTTCCAGCCGCGACTTTTCCATACCGCAGATCCCCTTACGCCATTTGCGTATCCTATCTTTTCAATAGGATCTTTCTAACGCCGGTATTTAGAGTCTTGGCTGAAGTGAGCGTTAGAAATCTAACGACAAGACTCCAGCCGCAGAAAAAAGTCAGGAGTTAAGAGCTTTTTGGACTAACGCTGGTTCATAAAGCTCTTAACTACTGTGCTCTAAAGTACACTAACACCCATAAACTACCTATGTACCCCTAAACCGAGGCCCCCCCACATCGCCGCTACTCTATTAAATTTTTTTAACCCCTAATCTGCCGACCGCACACCGCTGCAACATACATTATCCCTATGTACCCCTAATCTGCTGCCCCTAACATCGCTGACCCCTACATAATATTTATTGCCCCCTAATCTGCCCCCCCCCCCCCAACGTCGCTGCTACCTACCTACAATTATTAACCCCTAATCTGCCGACCGGACCTCACCGCTACTATAATAAATGTATTATTTATTTATTTTTCTCTGTGAAGGGGCATAGTGTTCAAAAAGAACTGGCACCCTGAGGAATTCAATAAAAATGAACATGCATGGAAGTTATTCCAGCTTCTGTTCTATCTCATGGAGTGCTGTTCTCTCTCTACCGATTTTTATGCAAATTTCTCTTGGGTCACCCTAAGAGTAATGGGGAAACCAGACGTGGACTCCATGCACACTTGCCCTTAGAGAGATACAACTGCACCTCACTGACGAGGCCCATAGGAGGCCGAAACGATCGTCTGGGGTTGTTGCTTCCCTTGTTCAGAGAAGAATTGCCTGGTATTTCGGCGCTGGACTGTCATTGGACAGGGTCAGACTGATATGCTTCAGGATATTTTTTCTCTGCGAAGGGGCATAGTGTGCAAAAAGAACTGGCACCCTGAGGAATTCAATAAAAATGAACATGCATGGAAGTTATTCCAGCTTCTGTTCTATCTCATGGAGTGCTGTTCTCTCTCTTTCGATTTTTATGCTAATTCCCATAGGAAACAATGGGGCTGCGTTAGGAGCTGAACGCTGCTTTTTTGCAGGTGTTAGGTTTTTTTTAAGCTCAAACTGCCCCATTGTTTCCTATGGGGGAATCGTGCACAAGCACGTTTTTGAAGCTGGCCGCGTCCGTAAGCACCGCTGGTATTGAGAGTTGCAGTGGCGGTAAATATGCCTGTACGCTCCCTTTTTGGAGCCTAACGCAGCCCTTCTGAGAACTCTCAATACCAGCGTTGTTTAAAAGGTGCGGGGGGGGGAAAGCATGCGTAGCTAACGCACCCCTTTGGCCGCAGAACTCTAAATCTAGGCGATACTTTATACTTGCATAAATAAAAAGAGAGAAGCGCTCAACCTGGGTACGAACAATAGCATTATAGCTTGTTCTATGGCTAGTTACCACCCTAGAAGCAGCCTCTTTTTGCTCAATATGTGCCTTTCACAGAGAAGAACTTTCCTGAAGCATATCAGTCTGATCCTGACTTCACAGTACAGTCCAGCCCCGAAATACCAGGCAATCCCTCTCTGAACAAGGGAAACGGCAAAACCCCAGACGTACGTTTCTGCCTATTGTGGCCCTCGTCAGTGAGGTGCAGCCATATCCCTCTAGGCACTCTGAGCAATAGGTCCACGTCTGGATTCCCGCATCACACTTAGGGAGACTTCCCTAAGTGTCATAATTTGCATAAATAAGTACTTTATACTTGACATGTTGATGGCTTCCTTCACTCTTCTACAAGCTTAAAGGGACATTAACCACTAAAAAAAATGCTGGATAGAAAGATTTATTCAAAGAAAAGAATAATTTAGCCTTACAGTACATAGTGTAGATGCTTTTGCAGAGATAATGCTAAAATATATCACAGCAATAAACTATGTTGATTTATGCATTAGCTTCTATTCATATACATCAATATATTATAACTTGATTTATAGTGTGTAAAAAACAGATGCAGTGGCACTTTTATATATCTATACACAAGATACAAAATAATTTACAAAATATATTTTTATATGTAGATCCAACCCCAACCCCCCCCCCCCCCTTGGGCAAAAGTATCAAAAATCATGAGACCGATGTAATATAAATTCAATTCTTAATAAAAAAAACAAAAACACACATCTACATATAAAAATACATTTTGTAAATTCTGTGTCAAATATATATTTAAATACTCTTAGCAATTCAATACTCACTGACAGAAGCCTGATGTCTGCCCCCAAATCCTGACACACACACACTGCAGGGCACACAAATAAACATGCACACAGACAGCAACACACAACATACAAACACACTACACAGTGTACACACATTTACACAGTCTCAAATACATAGTATACATACAGTCTCAAATACATAGTATACACACAGTCTCAAATACATAGTATACACACAGTCTCAAATACATAGTATACACACAAACTGCAGAGCATACAAATAAACATGCGCAGACAAACAACATACACATACATGCAGACTGTTTTGCTTTATATTTAGTTAGAATATGAAGCGATTGGTGTGTCTGTAGTAAATGTGTGTATAGTACAGGGATTTTGTCAAGGCTGGCATGTTCTTACAAAAAAAAAAATCAAGGCAGTGGTGATTTTTCTAGGGTACATTTTGATGGTTTGGAGTTATGCACACAAATAATTTTATTAACATTTACAGGTCTCTGGCTATTCTGTAATTCTCTTTTAAGATATAAATGTAAGTTACAAGGTACTGATATTTGTATGAAGTAATTTGTGCAATTATTGGTTATGAATGGCAAAAGAGTGGAGACAGAGAGGAATAAAGAACTTTTTTTTTCCCTTTTATGTCACAAATTAAAACAAAGCAGAGGAAATACACACACTAGGGTTAAAACAAAGCTATGTTCTGCTTGTAACTGTAGTGAGAGAGCCTGGTTGCAATCTTGCTCAGCCCCCACACAACAGTGCACAGTAAAGAAACGGCACCTTTAATAATAAACGGAAACTTACTTTGTGCAGCACCCTCATTGCCCTCTTACCTTGGTTCACTGATTTAGCTTATAAATTAAACTTCTGGCCGTATTCTGCCTCAAGTAACAGGCTGACTGCACCGTGCTCAGGGAGGGAGGGGAGGTGATTGCCTTTAGAGAGAGAAGGCGCAAATTACTCAGAATCAGTCCAACAGTGCTAGGAGGAAGCCTTGGCTGGAAACACTATACCCCCAAAAGTTTTTATCTGGGGACAAAAAAGGTCAGCAGTGCTCAGTACATAAAACAAAAGTCCTGCACAAGAAACTTTAATACTGGGGCTTTCTCTGTCTCAGTCTCAGCACGCAGCGCTGCAATTTGATTTTAAATTGATTTAAAATGCCATTTTACCTACACGTAGGCTGTAATGGTTTAGGGCGCGCAAGTTTAAAATAAATGTTTAGCACAATGGCTGGGTCTTTAAAAAAAAAAAAAGCAAATTTTTTTTTCATGACGCTTTCTGAGTGCCCCCAGGGCCGGATTTACATCTCAGGTGCCTGTAGGCACAAAAACCTGAAGAGCCCCCCCCCCTCCTGGACCCCCCTCACAAAAAAAGTGAAAAACTGAAGACATTTGTTTTTATATTTTTTTAAAATTTATTTATTTTATTCTTATTTTCTGTAGCCTAGTGTGTCCCCCGCCTCCCGTTATATACATACACGTGTGTGTGTGTGCATATATATATATATATATATATATATATATATACACACACATACACATTTATACTTACATTTATATATACACACACACTACTGATTATTGATCTGTCCCAAGTATTAGCAGAAGCGCTCCTTATCCTGTGTGTGATGAACACAGTCAGCCAGTGAAAAATGACCCTGGTGAAAGAAAGGCCCCTATCTCCCTAGCAGCATGACCTTCCCAGCCAGGGGACACTTACTAAGCAGATGCTGTTAACCCATGCCTTCCCATATAGCTGCAATGTATTGCACATAAATACATTACAACGTTCTGTTAGGCAGCTGGGGGTTAAAAAGCAGTCAAATTTGTTTATAGGACCTCTTAACTGTTAGGAAGGATATTAATAAGTACACACTGTGGCCTTCAATTATTTTCTATCTTGCTCTTCACTTACAAATCATGTTACTCCTCTATCTGTTACCATCACAAACACACATAAGGCCTCTGTATAGCTTATGGCTCTGTGTGTAGGATGGTTTGTGAAACATCTTGCTAAAAATGCTAATATGAAGTTTATATATAAAACAATATTTTTTTCAGTTAATACAATTTCTAAAATGTTTTCACCAGTGGGGGGAAAAAGTCTATTGTGCTCTTTGGATGCTCTTAATATTATCAGCTGTATCAAAGTGTGGTTCAAAAGATGAACATTGACTATAAAACACTCAATATAAGTAAAAATTATTCTATATAGAATCCTACTTTCTAATTTTCTTTATATCGCACCCAACTATATTGCTTTATAATTCCCCTTTTTATATAACCAAAAACCCACTTTAAAATTACTCTCAAAAAATAAAAAATACAATATACATTACCTTATTTTATAATGATATTAGGGATTTATAATTTACAAGGCTCATATTGAAAGCTGACATAATTTTTGCCTTCATCAAGATTTATTTTTTTATTCAGTCTAATAATACAGTTCTATGTGAGCCTGTTGCTTTTTCTTGAACATTGTGTTAGATTCTATTCCAGTTGAAAAAGTTTACAATATAATTTAGCTAAGATATATTTAATTTTAATGAAGAATTTTGAACATTTAAAAGTTGACAAGCTTTTAAAATGAAATAGGATATACCCAGGCTTTAGGTATTCCCATTCCGCTTCTCTTAGACATTTGTCATTTGCAGACTGCAGTGTTCTTAGAAAGTGAACTAGAAACACAGACAAGACCCCAGTCTGACGGATACATGTTATCTGAGGCGCCTACCCTAAGGAGGCTAGGTGAATAAAAATATAAAATCTAAACTTCAGTGTTGTCTAAAAATTGTGTTTTAATACATATGTTTAAAATCTTTGGAATGAATGTTTTACAAATTAAAGCAAGTTTACATACAAAACTTCATGGATCCATGATGAATAACAGATAGAATAAAAAATAAAAACAATGAGATAATACTTGAGCAATAATATACAGTAGCAGCAATGAAGAAGTAAAAGCAGTTGCAGACAATTCTTAGTAAAACTTCTCAAAATTGAATTCAAGGTGAATAAATTATTGGGGAAAAAATGTGAAAAAAATGAAAAAATTGTAAAAAATCTGTGGGAAAAAACTCCTCAAAATATAATTCAAAAAAATATAATAATGGTGAAAGTCTAAAAAGTAGTCCTATTTAGTCCGGTGGCTGAAAATCCCAAATAGCAGTGAAAATAGTGTATCCAAACTGTTATAAAAACAATGCGAATGATACAAACTTAGGTGTAAAAAATGAAATGTGAGTGCTCCAATATTCCTCAAAATGCTTATCTTCAAAAACAAATCTTCAAATCAAATTAGGATGGGTGAATAAAAAGCGAAAAATATGAAAAGCAAAACAATAATAACCTGTGGAGAGAGAAGAAAAAGAATATAGTGTAGATTGTCCTAAAAGTTTAGCAAACAATAAAATAAGGCTTACCAGTGCTGGTCAACGCGTTTCGGCCCGTGCTAGGCCTTTCTCAAGACTGGTTTTAGTTTACAAATGGTAGCCTTATATAGGGTGTTTGACCGGATGTAGTTTGATGTTTACTTCCGGTTTGCCGAAATTGATTACTTTTTGGCTAGATGTTCTTAGACTTTATCTAATTGTGTGTAATTGTATTGTCTTAATTTAACACAATAAAATAATAAAATGCTTCCTCAACTTAATCTATGTTGTTAAAAGGGTTTTTGTTTCTCCCTTCCTAATACCTCCGTGAGTTACGTGACGTCACTTCCGGTCTAGGTAATTTTACGATCAGATTGTATAGATCGTGTGATCGAATTGGGTAATATATGTTATAATGGAAGTGGGGTGGTTATGTTTTTCTTCGTTCCTTGCCATTTTGGGTTTCTTTAGGCTGCTAAAATTAGGTCCGTGATCGGACCGACCTGATTGGTCATGACGTCACGGCCTCGGGTTGGCGCCTTTGATTGGCTCTAAGAAGTGGGTTTGCCTAATCCTGCCTTGCTATTGGTGTGTTTGTGGGCTAAGTTAATGGCCCTGGTTAGAGGTGTGTGGGTGCTCTATCGTTCTGATTGGATATAAGGATTACGTTAATCCTAATAGTAATGAGATGGTATTATATAATATTAATCTTCTAGGAATTTCTTTTGGGGAATTCTTTGTTTGGACGATCTTCAAATAGAGGTCTCTGTGTTAGGATGTCAGATGTAAATATCGTATCTGTTTGTTCACAATGAATTTTGTGAAATTGTGGGGATGTCGATAGTAATATGTTTTTAACATATTTTTAATATATTTTTAAAAAGTGTGGAGGGAACATTTTTTGTTCTATTAGGTGGTATGTTACTTTATTGAAAATCTTCGTCAATGGAAAAGGGAACTTTTTGGGAAAAAAGGAACTATTTTTGTATATATAACATGGGAGGTAGAGTTTGGTTTTAAACGTAACCAATTGAGTGACTAAGTGGCGATACTATATAGACATATAGTGATCTGATTCATAATTGATAACCAGGGGGAGGGGAGTTAGACCCTATATTCTCTTTCTTTGTACCTAATAGTGGGGGATATTTTCAAAAGCACTTTATGCTTTTAGAAGTCTGGTTGTGTATTTTGAAAAAGAGCTCGGAATTCTGTAATTTGAAATATTCTTCTTAGAGAGGATTCTGCTTTATAGGGTATCTTTCCTCGTTTCGTTGGTACCTTTTGGTGGTGGCAACGTGAATAGGGGATGTTATCAAACTTCCTATTTATTCCAATTATTACTAAAAATAAGATTATAGAATAAAAAGAGATATGTGTACTTATACCTGAATTCTACTTGGTATTTCTTATCCTTATGAGCCTTTACTAGTTATCTATATGCATCTTTCTCGTTAGAATAGATAGTTCATTACTATGAGGAAACTGAATGGGATGTATGATCCCTATAGAACTTTAATGTGGGCTTTGGAGACATCAAGGTTTGGGGACTTAGAGCGGAACTTGGGTTTTTGTCTAACCAGAGTGTAACAATGTTCTCATTTATCTTTTCACTTCTTGCGTGTTTTTTGATGTTTCTTATCAGGGCTTGAATCGTGGGATGCAATTTGAGAGAGAGTGTTTTGGTCAAAGGAGATTCATTTTGTGGGGAATCTGTTTTCGATTCAGAATGTCTGGTATAGTCAGGACATATTTAAAAGATGCAATAAATCTTCTTTATTATTAAGACCTCTTGGGTGCAGACAATCTAGGTTAAAGATCCACCTGGATTCTGCTGTGAGGAGTCTTTTCTCATAATTCCCTCCTCTCCAATCCTTTTTGATCTTTTGTATCCCTAGAAAGGTAAGTTCTTTAGTATTACCTTTATGTTTATCTGCAAAGTGTTTGTATAAAGCTGTGTCTACATTTAATTTTTCAATCAGTAGCAGATGTTCTCGCATCCTATCCTTCAGGGTTCTGGAAGTTTGACCCACATATTGTAGGCCACATGAGCATTGAAGCATGTAGATAATGCCTTTGTCTTGGCATCTGATTAGATCCTTAATCTTGTGTGTTTCCTTGGTGTTGTGACAGATGAAGGATGCTGCTTTTATGCCGTGTTTACAGGACTTGCATGATATGCACAGGAAATATCCTTTTATTTCTTTTCCAAACACATTTGTGACTCCAGGGGTCTTTTTCTTAGGTATACTCGGGGCTAGTTTATTTTTCAGGTTCTTGGTTTTTCTATAAATGAACCTAGGTTGAATAGGGAATTTTTCGCCTATTAGATCATCATCTTTTAGTATACCCCAGTGTTTTTTGAATATTTTTTCAATGATATTTTTATTATCACTGTACTCTGTGATCATCGCTATGTCGAATGACTCTTCATTTGTTGTTGTTTTGGGTTTCTTATATTTTGTAAGTGTAGATCTGTCGATCATCCTGACTTCTTGGATTTTCTTGTCCAACTCTGTCTCGTTATACCCTCTCTCAAGAAATTTACATTGTATCGTCGTTGCCTGTTCTTCCCATTTATCTGCAGTAGAACAGTTTTTCCTCATTCTCAACAGTTGACTCTTTGGGATGTTGTTTTTCCAATTGAAGTGATGGCAGCTGGTCATATGTATATAGTTGTTGCTGTCTACTTGTTTAAAGTGGGTTGAGGTTTCTAACTTCCCATTTTTTACTTCGATTTTCAAGTCAAGGAAGATTATATCAGTCTGACTGCTGGTATATGTGAAATGTAGATTGTTCTTGTTTCTATTCATAATTTCAAAGGTGAAATCAAGATCCGATTGTGTCCCCTTCCAAACTATTAGTATATCGTCAATATAACGACGATAGAGGACCAGGTCCGCGCTAGCTGGGCAAGATTCCCAAAAGATATGCTCCCATTTGCCCATATACAGGTTGGCATAGCTAGGCGCGAACCTGGTCCCCATTGCTGTTCCACAAATTTGTTGGTAATATTGTCCGTTATTGCAGAAATAGTTGTGTTGTAGTATATACTGAATACTATCCAGAATAAATTTCCTTTGTTCATCTACGACTTCGTTATCCTTTTTTAGGAAATATTCTACCCCTTCGAGTCCTTCTTGATGAGGAATACAGGTGTATAATGAGGTGACGTCACAAGTGGCTAAAATGTAGCCTTCTTCCCATATTATATCTTCCAGTAGATTTAAAACCTGGGTAGAGTCTTTCAGGTAAGAGGGAAGTTGATGAACATATCTCTGTAAATTCAGGTCAACGTATTCAGATAGGTTACTACTGAGTGATCCGATACCTGAAATAATTGGTATTCCAGGGGGCTTATGCAGTGATTTATGTATTTTGGGTAGATGATATATCACAGGAGTTGTAGGATGGTTTATGTTGATGTAATTATATTCTTTCTCGGTAAGGATCCCTTTCTCTTTTGCCTTATCCAGTATGCTCAATAGTTCTCTCTTGTATGTTCCCAGCGGATTTGAGCGTAGTTTGCAATAGGTATTTTGGTCGCTCAATATTCTTTCGTTTTCCAATTCATAGTCACTCCTGTTCATAATGACGATGCCTCCTCCCTTGTCAGCTGGTTTGATGCTTAGGTCATAGTTGTTTTCGAGTTCCTTAATTGTTTTCAACTGTTGAGTTGTTAGATTGTGTTTCCTTATTTTGAGTTTCCTCTGTTGGATGTCTCTAATTTCTCGACATACTAAATTCTCAAATGTTTCTATAGCTACTCCTTTGCTCGCAATTGGATAAAAAGTTGATTTAGGTTTAAGTTCCGTATGTCTATAAGAGTCTGTATATTCTCTTGGTGTATAAGCCAATCTCTCAGTTGGAGACCTCGAAAAGAACCTTTTGAGTGTGAGTTTCCTCACAAATTCCTTGGTGTTAATGAATGTTTGAAATTTATCTAGACTCTTAGTGGGAGCAAAGGATAAACCAAACTTTAGGACTGAGTTTTCATCTTTCGTCAGGGTGTGTGAACTAAGATTAAAAATGCCGTTGTTATTTTTCGCATTTTTGTCTGGTTCATGTTCCTGGTTTGATTTTATGTTTAGTTTCTTGTTTAGTTTTATTCCTCCTCTTCTTCCTCGATGAGTCTTCTTTTTGATGCTTTTGGTTTTTCTGGTCCTACATTTTTTTGAGTCATCAGTAGCTTGTCTTTCTCTTTGCTGGGTAGATGTTCCAACCCTAAAAAAGAGGAGGATGAAGATAGGACCTCGATGTTTGAAGTAGTGGATGTTTGTGGATCAACTCTTGGTTCTGTTCTTTTAATGCAATGTTGAATCCTCCACTCTTCCTTTGTATTTCCGTCGTCTAGTGTCTTCCCTGGGTGTTCTTCTCGAGCTGTCTTACGACCTCCTTTTATTTGGGGTGTCTTGTATGCCTCCCTATGTGTATAATTGGAGTGGTCTCTTCTTTTGTATTCTTCAAAATTAGTATTTTCTCTCTGTTGATGAAAGGCAGGTCTCCATTCGTTTCGTCTATTTCCTTGTGTCCTCCTATTGTAGTGTTGTCTTCTTTCTGGATAATATTCCCCTCTCCAGTTGGTTTGATTGTTGAAGTTTTGATGTTTTGGTGTCCTATTGTCATGATAATCCCACCCATTGTTCCATTGGTTTGTTCTTCTATCTGGGGAGTAGTAGACTCTAGGCCTCTTATCTCTCCTTCTTTGGGGAGTGTAATTATAATCATTTCCCCTTCTTTCGGGAGTATAATTATCTCTAGGTCTTCTGTCTCTGTTGTCATTGGGTTCCCTGTAGTTATTGTAGTCGTTGTATCGCCTCAGGTTTTGCCTATACCCGGGCTTTTGTCCACAATTTGGATAAGGTGATCTTCTATGGTCATTTGCTCGCATCTCATAATTATTATAATTAGATGTATTGGACTGTTCCTGTTTATAGAGTCGTCTTTTATATTCTTGCTTGTTCTCTGAAACTTGTATCTCATCTCTATGTTTCAGTGTATGTGCAGTTTTTGTGGTCAGGCTTTCGCTGTTGACTAACTCTGCCTCAGTGTTCTCAATTTTAGTAGTGGCTTCCTTTGTGTCATCACTACTTTCTTTATTTTCTTTGTTTTCAAGCTCCCTCATAAGTTTTTTGGTTTTCTTTTGGATAACATCTTTTTTGACTCTCTTAACCAAATTGTCTCTCTTATCTGTAAGGTCTTTGGACTCATGTCCGGAATGTTCTAAATTTATCAAAATTGCTTTGTTTTCTTTAATCTCATAATCCATCTCCGTGGTGAGAGATTCTCTATATTCGATAATAAGCCTCATTAACTGCCTTGATGTGTTGATTAACACCATTTTCCATTTGTCAGAGATCAAATTTGACAAGGGGAAGGCACACTCTTTATGAGTAATTAATCCTTTTGGTATGATGTCCAATTCAAGACATTTTTTTAAAAGGATATTTCTGCTTTAAATTTGACTTCTGAAATTAGTAATTTTTCTAAGTCTTTAAAAATGGACTGAATATCTATAGTTTCCTCTTCCTCAACTTCAATACTTATTAATTTAGTGTGTTGGTTAACTTCTATAAGTACATCTTGTCTCAATGAATTAAATGAATCCATCTTAATTGGAATAATTAAAATTTCTAAAATTTCTAATTTAATTGGCTGCTAAGGACTTGCTAGGATATGTTAGAGTCAAATTTGAAAAAATTGACCTCAGCGCCTAATGTTAACCTCTAAGCCCGGGGAGGGGTATTCCTAGCTTTTACCCAATGAAAGAGAAAAAAAGAATGAGGTATAACCCCAGGCGCCTACCCTAAGGAGGCTAGGTGAATAAAAATATAAAATCTAAACTTCAGTGTTGTCTAAAAATTGTGTTTTAATACATATGTTTAAAATCTTTGGAATGAATGTTTTACAAATTAAAGCAAGTTTACATACAAAACTTCATGGATCCATGATGAATAACAGATAGAATAAAAAATAAAAACAGTGGGGCGGAGCCAAGACCTTGCCCGGATCAGACGCATACTATGGAGCTCCTGATACCCTTATACTAATTTAATGAATCCCGTTCTCATATTCTGACATCCAGAACTGTTAATACCCTCTCCTGCTGCTATATTCCCAGATGATCATAAGGATACCAAGATCATAGCATATAATTCAATAGGAGCGGATCTACCTAAGCTGAGAGAAATCGGAGGCCTTATATCCTGACCACCACTTTCTCCTAAGTCTCTTGGGGTAGTCGTTATTATCCCAATAAAGTGATCATCAGCCCTATAGCTTATAGCCCCCATAAGCTCCTGGATCAACTCCCTCCCAAGATGGGCAATGAGATACTGAATGCATTGATTGCATTAGGGAACCGGATGGACGCCCAATTCACTTTGCTCAGCCGATGCATCCATCTAGAACCGGAGGATTCTATAAACTTCATGGAGCTTGAGCCGGAGCTTTCACCTTGCATAACTGCCAATCCGGAGGGGGTCCCTGTCTGCACTTACCTCTCAACAGATCACCCCAAGATGGCGGTGCCTAACTACGCAACTTTACACAATGGTGCTGTTACTACTTCACAGACCTATTCTACCTCTACTCCGGACTCCGCTACCATGCCCCTGGGCTTTGCTCCGAAGCGGCCGATCGGGGTGGAGCCTGAAGCCGGCATCCTTGCTGCAATGCTCCTTAGCAGTGTTGAGCCTGCTTATTCTCTATGGGGAGCTGCCTGTCTGACGCCATTTCATGTAACCGCATCAGCACGCACAGCTAATCCTGGACGGATGGAAGACCTCAAATGGGCTCTAGATTGCAGGAGTTACTCCTCTCCTCACAGCGACCAGATCACGGCTTGCAGGCCCTGCACCCTGTTGGTTCCGAACTGCAGACCCTGTTTTGCGACGGAGAAATGAAAAGATGGTCTCTGCTGCGCTTATTAGTTATTCAAGGAGCCTCTTTGACCCAGGTGGAGTGCCGCACATTTGGGCACAGACTCTAGTCAGTATGCTTGCAGAGGAGAGGTACTTAAACTTACTGCCTACAGACATAGCTCTATACGAATTGGGAGTCAGATAAATATACATTGCTCTGGGACTTGGCTCAAACAATTGGGTTAGCTCATAATCTGTTAAAGAAGTTATGTAGCATAGGGTCTTTGCTACTGCCCGTGGTGTAATGTATTTCTACATACTCATTATTGACCTAGTTTGTTTATTAGTTAGTGATTAAGTTTTGTATCTATTAAAAACCTATGGTACAAATGTTGCAGGACAGGATTAGCTAATATATAAGGTTGCTTGCCAATTGTATTTTCTTAATGTTATCCCGTTGTTTGTTTGCACTAGTTGACCCTTATAATTGTTTGATATATTACTAATGGTTATGACAGGAATACTTTGCCTGCCTCAATAATGCTTCTATACTATATGCTCATATCACTGTACCCACATAGTAATCTAGCAGGGTATGGATAATTTTATTGCACTATGGGAGTTTGCATTGATGCTGTGAGTACTTCTACACACTGTTCTTATACTAGCAAATATGCTATGCCATACTTCCAGTTGTAGAATTCTTCAGTATACTTATTATGAGAGTTATAACCCATAGATTTAATCTAGCCCTGCTTTAGTTTATTTTCTATATATTCAAACTCATATATATGCATAAACTGTCCCATATGGTCACAGGGCAATTGTTCAGTCTAAACCTCTTATTAATAGAAGCTGCACTTCCTATGTTACCCAGTAACCTTCTTCTGGTAATGGTCTTAGTTAGAAGTAACAATTATGTTATATGAAGATTGTACATGTGTATTTATATTGCTCTATATACTATTATCTATTAAGAGTTGTTAAATGAACCAGATTAGTAATTAGGGTTTGCTCTGTCATAGTATGTACACACCCAGTTGCTTGGTAGGCATTTATATTTCCTAATATGTAACTCCCCTTTCCAACAAGCACTAGATGTTCTGGCTGCAGTGTTATTGTACTTATAATGGTTAGATTCTTTGCAGCTTACCACATATTTATGACCCAAAAGGTTATAATGCTAACTGAGTAACTTTAGGATCCTATACAACGGCTCTCTATTAGCATTTCCCTATTTAACATAAAAATTGTATCCTGGAGTTTAACCATATACAGCTTGTCATTTTTATGTTCATTAGAACCCTAGTGTCCACTGATTTCATTGAGTCAAGCTTTCTAACTTAAATTAATAGCACAGGAGGGTAGTGTAAAATAAAGTATAGTACTTTAAACTGATCTATGTTGAAGCCTCTCAGTTAAGACAGCTTGGTATCATGTATATAGTATAATTTAATATATCTTTATATTGGGCCCCTCTCTTTCCTTTCCCGCCGGTACTGGTTGCCTGCGGGTCATACCCCTTCTCCTTTTTCCCACATCGTCTATAGTTGACACTTCCCTAAGAGAGGGGCTCACCCAATATAACGTATGGCTCCGCCCCCCGCCCATAGTATTGTAAATATTCACCCACCTAGGTGAATCCTTCAGCGGTATTAATCCGCTCAGTTATTGTCTTGTCATAAGTTGCTCTTAGTCTTATATCTAACAAGAAAATGAGGTACTTTACCCCCGTTCACATGTATCTAATAAGAGCAACTTATTTGTCATGTTCCAAATAATAAATACACCTATTTTATAATTAATATATCACTCTATAGGAAGTATAATTTTCTCGGGATGTTTAAATTCTATCATTTCATTATGTATCTACATAGGAAACAAAAGGAAAAAAGAGGTAATGCTTGATCTCATGTATTTGATTTCTTATATGCATACAATGTTTTTTTTATATATTTTTTTTTATATTTGATTGCTGAGATACATATATAATACGTGAATTAAGATCTTTTTAGGATAAATAATGTTTTGTATGTAAAAATTACCAAAGTAATGCAAAATGTACATTGTGTTCATGTTTTCTCTTTCTCTTGTTTTGCCTCAATAAAAAATCTTTGATTCAAAAAAAAAAAAAAAATAATAAAAACAATGAGATAATACTTGAGCAATAATATACAGTAGCAGCAATGAAGAAGTAAAAGCAGTTGCAGACAATTCTTAGTAAAACTTCTCAAAATTGAATTCAAGGTGAATAAATTATTGGGGAAAAAATGTGAAAAAAATGAAAAAATTGTAAAAAATCTGTGGGAAAAAACTCCTCAAAATATAATTCAAAAAAATATAATAATGGTGAAAGTCTAAAAAGTAGTCCTATTTAGTCCGGTGGCTGAAAATCCCAAATAGCAGTGAAAATAGTGTATCCAAACTGTTATAAAAACAATGCGAATGATACAAACTTAGGTGTAAAAAATGAAATGTGAGTGCTCCAATATTCCTCAAAATGCTTATCTTCAAAAACAAATCTTCAAATCAAATTAGGATGGGTGAATAAAAAGCGAAAAATATGAAAAGCAAAACAATAATAACCTGTGGAGAGAGAAGAAAAAGAATATAGTGTAGATTGTCCTAAAAGTTTAGCAAACAATAAAATAAGGCTTACCAGTGCTGGTCAACGCGTTTCGGCCCGTGCTAGGCCTTTCTCAAGACTGGTTTTAGTTTACAAATGGTAGCCTTATATAGGGTGTTTGACCGGATGTAGTTTGATGTTTACTTCCGGTTTGCCGAAATTGATTACTTTTTGGCTAGATGTTCTTAGACTTTATCTAATTGTGTGTAATTGTATTGTCTTAATTTAACACAATAAAATAATAAAATGCTTCCTCAACTTAATCTATGTTGTTAAAAGGGTTTTTGTTTCTCCCTTCCTAATACCTCCGTGAGTTACGTGACGTCACTTCCGGTCTAGGTAATTTTACGATCAGATTGTATAGATCGTGTGATCGAATTGGGTAATATATGTTATAATGGAAGTGGGGTGGTTATGTTTTTCTTCGTTCCTTGCCATTTTGGGTTTCTTTAGGCTGCTAAAATTAGGTCCGTGATCGGACCGACCTGATTGGTCATGACGTCACGGCCTCGGGTTGGCGCCTTTGATTGGCTCTAAGAAGTGGGTTTGCCTAATCCTGCCTTGCTATTGGTGTGTTTGTGGGCTAAGTTAATGGCCCTGGTTAGAGGTGTGTGGGTGCTCTATCGTTCTGATTGGATATAAGGATTACGTTAATCCTAATAGTAATGAGATGGTATTATATAATATTAATCTTCTAGGAATTTCTTTTGGGGAATTCTTTGTTTGGACGATCTTCAAATAGAGGTCTCTGTGTTAGGATGTCAGATGTAAATATCGTATCTGTTTGTTCACAATGAATTTTGTGAAATTGTGGGGATGTCGATAGTAATATGTTTTTAACATATTTTTAATATATTTTTAAAAAGTGTGGAGGGAACATTTTTTGTTCTATTAGGTGGTATGTTACTTTATTGAAAATCTTCGTCAATGGAAAAGGGAACTTTTTGGGAAAAAAGGAACTATTTTTGTATATATAACATGGGAGGTAGAGTTTGGTTTTAAACGTAACCAATTGAGTGACTAAGTGGCGATACTATATAGACATATAGTGATCTGATTCATAATTGATAACCAGGGGGAGGGGAGTTAGACCCTATATTCTCTTTCTTTGTACCTAATAGTGGGGGATATTTTCAAAAGCACTTTATGCTTTTAGAAGTCTGGTTGTGTATTTTGAAAAAGAGCTCGGAATTCTGTAATTTGAAATATTCTTCTTAGAGAGGATTCTGCTTTATAGGGTATCTTTCCTCGTTTCGTTGGTACCTTTTGGTGGTGGCAACGTGAATAGGGGATGTTATCAAACTTCCTATTTATTCCAATTATTACTAAAAATAAGATTATAGAATAAAAAGAGATATGTGTACTTATACCTGAATTCTACTTGGTATTTCTTATCCTTATGAGCCTTTACTAGTTATCTATATGCATCTTTCTCGTTAGAATAGATAGTTCATTACTATGAGGAAACTGAATGGGATGTATGATCCCTATAGAACTTTAATGTGGGCTTTGGAGACATCAAGGTTTGGGGACTTAGAGCGGAACTTGGGTTTTTGTCTAACCAGAGTGTAACAATGTTCTCATTTATCTTTTCACTTCTTGCGTGTTTTTTGATGTTTCTTATCAGGGCTTGAATCGTGGGATGCAATTTGAGAGAGAGTGTTTTGGTCAAAGGAGATTCATTTTGTGGGGAATCTGTTTTCGATTCAGAATGTCTGGTATAGTCAGGACATATTTAAAAGATGCAATAAATCTTCTTTATTATTAAGACCTCTTGGGTGCAGACAATCTAGGTTAAAGATCCACCTGGATTCTGCTGTGAGGAGTCTTTTCTCATAATTCCCTCCTCTCCAATCCTTTTTGATCTTTTGTATCCCTAGAAAGGTAAGTTCTTTAGTATTACCTTTATGTTTATCTGCAAAGTGTTTGTATAAAGCTGTGTCTACATTTAATTTTTCAATCAGTAGCAGATGTTCTCGCATCCTATCCTTCAGGGTTCTGGAAGTTTGACCCACATATTGTAGGCCACATGAGCATTGAAGCATGTAGATAATGCCTTTGTCTTGGCATCTGATTAGATCCTTAATCTTGTGTGTTTCCTTGGTGTTGTGACAGATGAAGGATGCTGCTTTTATGCCGTGTTTACAGGACTTGCATGATATGCACAGGAAATATCCTTTTATTTCTTTTCCAAACACATTTGTGACTCCAGGGGTCTTTTTCTTAGGTATACTCGGGGCTAGTTTATTTTTCAGGTTCTTGGTTTTTCTATAAATGAACCTAGGTTGAATAGGGAATTTTTCGCCTATTAGATCATCATCTTTTAGTATACCCCAGTGTTTTTTGAATATTTTTTCAATGATATTTTTATTATCACTGTACTCTGTGATCATCGCTATGTCGAATGACTCTTCATTTGTTGTTGTTTTGGGTTTCTTATATTTTGTAAGTGTAGATCTGTCGATCATCCTGACTTCTTGGATTTTCTTGTCCAACTCTGTCTCGTTATACCCTCTCTCAAGAAATTTACATTGTATCGTCGTTGCCTGTTCTTCCCATTTATCTGCAGTAGAACAGTTTTTCCTCATTCTCAACAGTTGACTCTTTGGGATGTTGTTTTTCCAATTGAAGTGATGGCAGCTGGTCATATGTATATAGTTGTTGCTGTCTACTTGTTTAAAGTGGGTTGAGGTTTCTAACTTCCCATTTTTTACTTCGATTTTCAAGTCAAGGAAGATTATATCAGTCTGACTGCTGGTATATGTGAAATGTAGATTGTTCTTGTTTCTATTCATAATTTCAAAGGTGAAATCAAGATCCGATTGTGTCCCCTTCCAAACTATTAGTATATCGTCAATATAACGACGATAGAGGACCAGGTCCGCGCTAGCTGGGCAAGATTCCCAAAAGATATGCTCCCATTTGCCCATATACAGGTTGGCATAGCTAGGCGCGAACCTGGTCCCCATTGCTGTTCCACAAATTTGTTGGTAATATTGTCCGTTATTGCAGAAATAGTTGTGTTGTAGTATATACTGAATACTATCCAGAATAAATTTCCTTTGTTCATCTACGACTTCGTTATCCTTTTTTAGGAAATATTCTACCCCTTCGAGTCCTTCTTGATGAGGAATACAGGTGTATAATGAGGTGACGTCACAAGTGGCTAAAATGTAGCCTTCTTCCCATATTATATCTTCCAGTAGATTTAAAACCTGGGTAGAGTCTTTCAGGTAAGAGGGAAGTTGATGAACATATCTCTGTAAATTCAGGTCAACGTATTCAGATAGGTTACTACTGAGTGATCCGATACCTGAAATAATTGGTATTCCAGGGGGCTTATGCAGTGATTTATGTATTTTGGGTAGATGATATATCACAGGAGTTGTAGGATGGTTTATGTTGATGTAATTATATTCTTTCTCGGTAAGGATCCCTTTCTCTTTTGCCTTATCCAGTATGCTCAATAGTTCTCTCTTGTATGTTCCCAGCGGATTTGAGCGTAGTTTGCAATAGGTATTTTGGTCGCTCAATATTCTTTCGTTTTCCAATTCATAGTCACTCCTGTTCATAATGACGATGCCTCCTCCCTTGTCAGCTGGTTTGATGCTTAGGTCATAGTTGTTTTCGAGTTCCTTAATTGTTTTCAACTGTTGAGTTGTTAGATTGTGTTTCCTTATTTTGAGTTTCCTCTGTTGGATGTCTCTAATTTCTCGACATACTAAATTCTCAAATGTTTCTATAGCTACTCCTTTGCTCGCAATTGGATAAAAAGTTGATTTAGGTTTAAGTTCCGTATGTCTATAAGAGTCTGTATATTCTCTTGGTGTATAAGCCAATCTCTCAGTTGGAGACCTCGAAAAGAACCTTTTGAGTGTGAGTTTCCTCACAAATTCCTTGGTGTTAATGAATGTTTGAAATTTATCTAGACTCTTAGTGGGAGCAAAGGATAAACCAAACTTTAGGACTGAGTTTTCATCTTTCGTCAGGGTGTGTGAACTAAGATTAAAAATGCCGTTGTTATTTTTCGCATTTTTGTCTGGTTCATGTTCCTGGTTTGATTTTATGTTTAGTTTCTTGTTTAGTTTTATTCCTCCTCTTCTTCCTCGATGAGTCTTCTTTTTGATGCTTTTGGTTTTTCTGGTCCTACATTTTTTTGAGTCATCAGTAGCTTGTCTTTCTCTTTGCTGGGTAGATGTTCCAACCCTAAAAAAGAGGAGGATGAAGATAGGACCTCGATGTTTGAAGTAGTGGATGTTTGTGGATCAACTCTTGGTTCTGTTCTTTTAATGCAATGTTGAATCCTCCACTCTTCCTTTGTATTTCCGTCGTCTAGTGTCTTCCCTGGGTGTTCTTCTCGAGCTGTCTTACGACCTCCTTTTATTTGGGGTGTCTTGTATGCCTCCCTATGTGTATAATTGGAGTGGTCTCTTCTTTTGTATTCTTCAAAATTAGTATTTTCTCTCTGTTGATGAAAGGCAGGTCTCCATTCGTTTCGTCTATTTCCTTGTGTCCTCCTATTGTAGTGTTGTCTTCTTTCTGGATAATATTCCCCTCTCCAGTTGGTTTGATTGTTGAAGTTTTGATGTTTTGGTGTCCTATTGTCATGATAATCCCACCCATTGTTCCATTGGTTTGTTCTTCTATCTGGGGAGTAGTAGACTCTAGGCCTCTTATCTCTCCTTCTTTGGGGAGTGTAATTATAATCATTTCCCCTTCTTTCGGGAGTATAATTATCTCTAGGTCTTCTGTCTCTGTTGTCATTGGGTTCCCTGTAGTTATTGTAGTCGTTGTATCGCCTCAGGTTTTGCCTATACCCGGGCTTTTGTCCACAATTTGGATAAGGTGATCTTCTATGGTCATTTGCTCGCATCTCATAATTATTATAATTAGATGTATTGGACTGTTCCTGTTTATAGAGTCGTCTTTTATATTCTTGCTTGTTCTCTGAAACTTGTATCTCATCTCTATGTTTCAGTGTATGTGCAGTTTTTGTGGTCAGGCTTTCGCTGTTGACTAACTCTGCCTCAGTGTTCTCAATTTTAGTAGTGGCTTCCTTTGTGTCATCACTACTTTCTTTATTTTCTTTGTTTTCAAGCTCCCTCATAAGTTTTTTGGTTTTCTTTTGGATAACATCTTTTTTGACTCTCTTAACCAAATTGTCTCTCTTATCTGTAAGGTCTTTGGACTCATGTCCGGAATGTTCTAAATTTATCAAAATTGCTTTGTTTTCTTTAATCTCATAATCCATCTCCGTGGTGAGAGATTCTCTATATTCGATAATAAGCCTCATTAACTGCCTTGATGTGTTGATTAACACCATTTTCCATTTGTCAGAGATCAAATTTGACAAGGGGAAGGCACACTCTTTATGAGTAATTAATCCTTTTGGTATGATGTCCAATTCAAGACATTTTTTTAAAAGGATATTTCTGCTTTAAATTTGACTTCTGAAATTAGTAATTTTTCTAAGTCTTTAAAAATGGACTGAATATCTATAGTTTCCTCTTCCTCAACTTCAATACTTATTAATTTAGTGTGTTGGTTAACTTCTATAAGTACATCTTGTCTCAATGAATTAAATGAATCCATCTTAATTGGAATAATTAAAATTTCTAAAATTTCTAATTTAATTGGCTGCTAAGGACTTGCTAGGATATGTTAGAGTCAAATTTGAAAAAATTGACCTCAGCGCCTAATGTTAACCTCTAAGCCCGGGGAGGGGTATTCCTAGCTTTTACCCAATGAAAGAGAAAAAAAGAATGAGGTATAACCCCAGGCGCCTACCCTAAGGAGGCTAGGTGAATAAAAATATAAAATCTAAACTTCAGTGTTGTCTAAAAATTGTGTTTTAATACATATGTTTAAAATCTTTGGAATGAATGTTTTACAAATTAAAGCAAGTTTACATACAAAACTTCATGGATCCATGATGAATAACAGATAGAATAAAAAATAAAAACAGTGGGGCGGAGCCAAGACCTTGCCCGGATCAGACGCATACTATGGAGCTCCTGATACCCTTATACTAATTTAATGAATCCCGTTCTCATATTCTGACATCCAGAACTGTTAATACCCTCTCCTGCTGCTATATTCCCAGATGATCATAAGGATACCAAGATCATAGCATATAATTCAATAGGAGCGGATCTACCTAAGCTGAGAGAAATCGGAGGCCTTATATCCTGACCACCACTTTCTCCTAAGTCTCTTGGGGTAGTCGTTATTATCCCAATAAAGTGATCATCAGCCCTATAGCTTATAGCCCCCATAAGCTCCTGGATCAACTCCCTCCCAAGATGGGCAATGAGATACTGAATGCATTGATTGCATTAGGGAACCGGATGGACGCCCAATTCACTTTGCTCAGCCGATGCATCCATCTAGAACCGGAGGATTCTATAAACTTCATGGAGCTTGAGCCGGAGCTTTCACCTTGCATAACTGCCAATCCGGAGGGGGTCCCTGTCTGCACTTACCTCTCAACAGATCACCCCAAGATGGCGGTGCCTAACTACGCAACTTTACACAATGGTGCTGTTACTACTTCACAGACCTATTCTACCTCTACTCCGGACTCCGCTACCATGCCCCTGGGCTTTGCTCCGAAGCGGCCGATCGGGGTGGAGCCTGAAGCCGGCATCCTTGCTGCAATGCTCCTTAGCAGTGTTGAGCCTGCTTATTCTCTATGGGGAGCTGCCTGTCTGACGCCATTTCATGTAACCGCATCAGCACGCACAGCTAATCCTGGACGGATGGAAGACCTCAAATGGGCTCTAGATTGCAGGAGTTACTCCTCTCCTCACAGCGACCAGATCACGGCTTGCAGGCCCTGCACCCTGTTGGTTCCGAACTGCAGACCCTGTTTTGCGACGGAGAAATGAAAAGATGGTCTCTGCTGCGCTTATTAGTTATTCAAGGAGCCTCTTTGACCCAGGTGGAGTGCCGCACATTTGGGCACAGACTCTAGTCAGTATGCTTGCAGAGGAGAGGTACTTAAACTTACTGCCTACAGACATAGCTCTATACGAATTGGGAGTCAGATAAATATACATTGCTCTGGGACTTGGCTCAAACAATTGGGTTAGCTCATAATCTGTTAAAGAAGTTATGTAGCATAGGGTCTTTGCTACTGCCCGTGGTGTAATGTATTTCTACATACTCATTATTGACCTAGTTTGTTTATTAGTTAGTGATTAAGTTTTGTATCTATTAAAAACCTATGGTACAAATGTTGCAGGACAGGATTAGCTAATATATAAGGTTGCTTGCCAATTGTATTTTCTTAATGTTATCCCGTTGTTTGTTTGCACTAGTTGACCCTTATAATTGTTTGATATATTACTAATGGTTATGACAGGAATACTTTGCCTGCCTCAATAATGCTTCTATACTATATGCTCATATCACTGTACCCACATAGTAATCTAGCAGGGTATGGATAATTTTATTGCACTATGGGAGTTTGCATTGATGCTGTGAGTACTTCTACACACTGTTCTTATACTAGCAAATATGCTATGCCATACTTCCAGTTGTAGAATTCTTCAGTATACTTATTATGAGAGTTATAACCCATAGATTTAATCTAGCCCTGCTTTAGTTTATTTTCTATATATTCAAACTCATATATATGCATAAACTGTCCCATATGGTCACAGGGCAATTGTTCAGTCTAAACCTCTTATTAATAGAAGCTGCACTTCCTATGTTACCCAGTAACCTTCTTCTGGTAATGGTCTTAGTTAGAAGTAACAATTATGTTATATGAAGATTGTACATGTGTATTTATATTGCTCTATATACTATTATCTATTAAGAGTTGTTAAATGAACCAGATTAGTAATTAGGGTTTGCTCTGTCATAGTATGTACACACCCAGTTGCTTGGTAGGCATTTATATTTCCTAATATGTAACTCCCCTTTCCAACAAGCACTAGATGTTCTGGCTGCAGTGTTATTGTACTTATAATGGTTAGATTCTTTGCAGCTTACCACATATTTATGACCCAAAAGGTTATAATGCTAACTGAGTAACTTTAGGATCCTATACAACGGCTCTCTATTAGCATTTCCCTATTTAACATAAAAATTGTATCCTGGAGTTTAACCATATACAGCTTGTCATTTTTATGTTCATTAGAACCCTAGTGTCCACTGATTTCATTGAGTCAAGCTTTCTAACTTAAATTAATAGCACAGGAGGGTAGTGTAAAATAAAGTATAGTACTTTAAACTGATCTATGTTGAAGCCTCTCAGTTAAGACAGCTTGGTATCATGTATATAGTATAATTTAATATATCTTTATATTGGGCCCCTCTCTTTCCTTTCCCGCCGGTACTGGTTGCCTGCGGGTCATACCCCTTCTCCTTTTTCCCACATCGTCTATAGTTGACACTTCCCTAAGAGAGGGGCTCACCCAATATAACGTATGGCTCCGCCCCCCGCCCATAGTATTGTAAATATTCACCCACCTAGGTGAATCCTTCAGCGGTATTAATCCGCTCAGTTATTGTCTTGTCATAAGTTGCTCTTAGTCTTATATCTAACAAGAAAATGAGGTACTTTACCCCCGTTCACATGTATCTAATAAGAGCAACTTATTTGTCATGTTCCAAATAATAAATACACCTATTTTATAATTAATATATCACTCTATAGGAAGTATAATTTTCTCGGGATGTTTAAATTCTATCATTTCATTATGTATCTACATAGGAAACAAAAGGAAAAAAGAGGTAATGCTTGATCTCATGTATTTGATTTCTTATATGCATACAATGTTTTTTTTATATATTTTTTTTTATATTTGATTGCTGAGATACATATATAATACGTGAATTAAGATCTTTTTAGGATAAATAATGTTTTGTATGTAAAAATTACCAAAGTAATGCAAAATGTACATTGTGTTCATGTTTTCTCTTTCTCTTGTTTTGCCTCAATAAAAAATCTTTGATTCAAAAAAAAAAAAAAAAATAATAAAAACAATGAGATAATACTTGAGCAATAATATACAGTAGCAGCAATGAAGAAGTAAAAGCAGTTGCAGACAATTCTTAGTAAAACTTCTCAAAATTGAATTCAAGGTGAATAAATTATTGGGGAAAAAATGTGAAAAAAATGAAAAAATTGTAAAAAATCTGTGGGAAAAAACTCCTCAAAATATAATTCAAAAAAATATAATAATGGTGAAAGTCTAAAAAGTAGTCCTATTTAGTCCGGTGGCTGAAAATCCCAAATAGCAGTGAAAATAGTGTATCCAAACTGTTATAAAAACAATGCGAATGATACAAACTTAGGTGTAAAAAATGAAATGTGAGTGCTCCAATATTCCTCAAAATGCTTATCTTCAAAAACAAATCTTCAAATCAAATTAGGATGGGTGAATAAAAAGCGAAAAATATGAAAAGCAAAACAATAATAACCTGTGGAGAGAGAAGAAAAAGAATATAGTGTAGATTGTCCTAAAAGTTTAGCAAACAATAAAATAAGGCTTACCAGTGCTGGTCAACGCGTTTCGGCCCGTGCTAGGCCTTTCTCAAGACTGGTTTTAGTTTACAAATGGTAGCCTTATATAGGGTGTTTGACCGGATGTAGTTTGATGTTTACTTCCGGTTTGCCGAAATTGATTACTTTTTGGCTAGATGTTCTTAGACTTTATCTAATTGTGTGTAATTGTATTGTCTTAATTTAACACAATAAAATAATAAAATGCTTCCTCAACTTAATCTATGTTGTTAAAAGGGTTTTTGTTTCTCCCTTCCTAATACCTCCGTGAGTTACGTGACGTCACTTCCGGTCTAGGTAATTTTACGATCAGATTGTATAGATCGTGTGATCGAATTGGGTAATATATGTTATAATGGAAGTGGGGTGGTTATGTTTTTCTTCGTTCCTTGCCATTTTGGGTTTCTTTAGGCTGCTAAAATTAGGTCCGTGATCGGACCGACCTGATTGGTCATGACGTCACGGCCTCGGGTTGGCGCCTTTGGCTCTAAGAAGTGGGTTTGCCTAATCCTGCCTTGCTATTGGTGTGTTTGCGGGCTAAGTTAATGGCCCTGGTTAGAGGTGTGTGAGTGCTCTATCGTTCTGATTGGATATAAGGATTACGTTAATCCTAATAGTAATGAGATGGTATTATATAATAATCTTCTAGGAATTTCTTTTGGGGAATTCTTTGTTTGGACGATCTTCAAATAGAGGTCTCTGTGTTAGGATGTCAGATGTAAATATCGTATCTGTTTGTTCACAATGAATTTTGTGAAATTGTGGGGATGTCGATAGTAATATGTTTTTAACATATTTTTAATATGTTTTTTTTTCTCTTTCATTGGGTAATAGCTAGGAATACCCCTCCCCGGGCTTAGAGGTTAACATTAGGCGCTGAGGTCAAATTTTTCAAATTTGGATACATGTTATCTAACATGAATCTTTTGATTAATGTGTTCATGCATTCCTTACAAAACACAACGGATAGCCCATCATGAACCACTGTGCAAATCAGAAGACCTTTAACTTACCCTGACAATAAAATCCCAGGGTCACAGTTCCAATACTTACAAGAAATGTTAAATCAGAAAGCGCCAATTCAGGCAAAAATACCCAAAAAAGAGAGCACAATATGTAGAAAAATATAAAGAATTTTATTCTTCAACAAATGTTTAAAAAAGATCCTGAAAATATCACTATACAAATAAATAAAATAGCAATAATGATCGCTCTTGTGGAGAATTAAACATGTATCTTATACAAGAATTCAAAGTGCAAATGTGTATGATTGGCCAATCTCTATTATACAATGTTAGTAATCTTAGAAAGCAACTGATCAAACTGACTTATCCATATAATGTATGAAACAGCTAAAATAATATATCACAGTAACAATCTAACCTATCTATCAAAAAATATAGGTTCTGCTTAGAATGCTAAGTGCATGTTAACTTGGTCCACGATATAAAGCAATAAAATTGTGTCTCCTATTAATAGGGGATTTTGTTAGCGCTAAATGAGCACAGATATTTCCACAAAAGTTCAGATGTTAACTCAAAGTAGTGATGATGTCCGTAATTTCTTTAGATAAGCACAGTGCTTTTGGGTGGTAGTGCTCTTACAAATACATTTGGTGCTACAGGTACCTGTCTGATGATCCTTCCTTTCTGGTATTAAAAGTTCAACTTCTATGTGAAGTGTGCTGTCTTCGTTGTGAGGACCGATGCCTCCGTGTGAAAATAAATACCTCCAAGTAAGCAGACCGATGTCTCTGCTGCAGCAGCTGATCTTGAAGCCTCGCAAATTCCCCAGCTACAAACACTTCTGTCTTCTCCTGACTTCGCGCCTACTCCGGTTAGGGCGCTGAGTGGTTTGTTAGTGAGAGAGTGTCTGGTTTGAGCAGTGGGGTGCCGGCTCTACAGCTGATCCTTTCTTCTTTTCCTCAATGCACAGTAGGAGATCCGCAACGCGTTTCCGCTGAAAATAACTTCAGCCTTTGTCAAGTTTGATCTCCTTTTGTTAATCATGGCTTTAAATAGCCCTCCTTCCATTTTTATTGGTTCTTGATTTTAACCAATGTGGATCTTATAGGTTCAAAAACATTATTAAACATTTTATCTCTATCGTTTCAAGACTTATTTCTAACATGCTTATTATTCTTGTATATATTTATTAGGTTCTGATTGTTAGTTAAAAATCAGTGTTTCTTCTAAACATTTATGAAATAGAATTATCGTATAAGATTTTTAGGGGAGTTTTCAACAAACGGTTGTTAGAGATCTAAGTATTTTAAATTTCCATTAAATCTGATTTAGAATATTTTCATTTATAGATAAAATAAAGTTTTTCATTCTTAAAGGTCTTAATAACATAAAGCTAAAAAATAATTTATATTTTGTGAAAAAATAGTATAGGATTAAAATAAATAAATGATATTCTCTAAAAATCTCTAAAATTATACAGTGAATACTGATTTGTGTATAACTGTTTAATCTTATTTGACAACTTTTGTTTTTATAAGTAATAGTGTTTCTTTATTTCATATAATTTTAAAGGTTATTTAGGTTTTTAAAAACAGTTTAAGTTGAAATCTAAGTTTAACCCTTTAGGCTTTAGGGTTTGCAATTCAAAAATCTATTTAGCTTCTTTTTGCAGGAGGGCATAAGATAAATTACCACCCCTCTTTTTCTCATTTAATTTAGTTATAGCTGTAAAATTAAAATATTTTAAATTATTGTTTCAACACATCCTGAAATGTTTCGCAACAGGGAGATCCTTATTACGTTCCTTTTCTGAGTTCTCTATGGAGTTAAGATGTTCTCTAATTCTTTCTCTTACTGTTCTCTCTGTCTCTCCTACATACTGTTTTTCACATTGTTTACACGTAATTAGATAGATAACGTTAGTGTCCATACATCTAATAGTCTCCTTAATTTTATATTCTTTCATTGTTATGTTTGATTTAAAGCTTTTTGTTTTAATTGAATGTTTGCATGATATGCAAGGGTAAAAGCCTTGTAGTTTGTCGCCTAGAATCCCTCTTATAGTATTGTTATTTTTGTGTTTAAAGGTTGGCGCTAGTTTACTTTTTAGATTATTTGCTTTTTTGTAAACAAATTTAGGTTTATTAGGGAGTTTTTCTCCTAGGTGAGGGTCAGATTTAAGAATTGTCCAATGGGTTTTTATTATTTTTTCTACTTTAATCCTATCTTCGCTATACTCTGTTATGAAGGGTAGGAAGATTTCTTCACTATTTATTGAAGTAGTTTTCTTTGGTTTGTATTGTAGAATATCTTTTCTGTCAAGATTTACGATTTTTTGTCTTTCTGTTTCTATGATCTCTTCCGAGTATCCTCTTTCTATAAATTTATTTTTGAGTATTTTAGACTGAATTTCAAAGTCTTCTCGTTCTTTGCAATTTCTTTTTACTCTTAAGAATTGTCCCTTAGGTATGTTCCCTTTCCACCTTTTTAAGTGACAGCTACTTTCATGAATGAAATTATTAGCGTCTACTTCCTTAATATATGTTTTGGTTAATAGTTTTTCATTAGTTATATTAATTTCAAGATCTAAATAATGAACTATATTTGCACTAATGTCAGCAGTGAATTTCAGATTCTGGTTATTAGTGTTCATGCTCTCTAGATCTTCTCTGGTTCCATTCCATATAAGAAACAGATCGTCTATATATCTCTTATAGACAATTATGTTTTCTTTGTATGGACTGAGGCTGAGAAATTGATTTTGCCAGGCTCCCATGAACAGATTTGCGTAGCTAGGGGCAAATTTTGTGCCCATATCTGTGCCGCAAATCTGTTCATAGTAGTTTTCTTCATAGAATAAGAAATTATGTGTAAGAATAAACCTTATACTGTCTATTAAGAAATCTCTTTATTCTTTCTTAATTTCCTTGTCATCTTTTAGAAATTTTTCTATGGCAAGTATCCCGTCGTCGTGTTTAATTAACGTATATAGGGATTGCACATCGCATGTGACCAGTAGGTACTCCTTCCATTTAAATTCATCTAGAAATAGCAATAGATTGGTAGAGTCTCTTAAATAAGAATCAAGCTTGGTCACATATTTTTGTAAATATTTGTCTATATAAGCTGATAAATTAGCTGTTAGTGAATCTATCCCAGCTATGATCGGTCTCCCTGGGGGTTTGGTTACGGATTTGTGAATTTTTGGGAGAGCGTACAAAACAGGCATAATAGGATATTTGGGAAGTAAGTAATCATATTCTTTTTCATTAATGATCCCTTTTTCAGTAGCTTTGTCTAGATGATGTTTCAAAAATACTTTATAAATCATCGTAGGGTTACATCTCAATTTCTTGTATGTGTTGGTATCATTTATTAGTTTGTCTATCATGTTCCTATATGCTTCTCTGTCTAGGATCACAATGCCTCCTCCCTTGTCCGCAGATTTTATAATTATCTCTTTATTTTCTTCTAATTCTTTAATTAGCAATTTTTGTTTGGATGTAATATTGTGTTTTATTTTTGTATTTTGCTTAATTTTGCTGATATCTTCTAAAACTAATTTTTCAAAGGTTTCGATAAATAAGCTTTTTTCTTGTTTTGGGTAGAAGTTAGATTTATTTTTGAGACCTGAGTGGATGTATTCAGTATTGTTTGAGACTTCTTGTTCATTCACGGCTGTTGTTCTGTTAAGGTTTCTTTCCAAAGGAGTTTTAAGGAAATACTTTTTAAGTGTAAGATTTCGAATGAATTTACTTGCATCAATAAATGTGTCAAATTTATTTAATATTCTGGTTGGTGCAAATGACAACCCTTTGTTTAATATTTCTATGTGTTTATTTTCTAATTTTATCTCTTCCTTTTGACCCTCTGGGTGTTTCTGTGTGATTCTTCTACTCTTTCTCTGTAACCCTCGTCCTCTCTTTCCTCGTCGTCTGAGTGATTTATTTTCCTTCTTGTTCCCTGGTGGTGTTGGCCTACCTCTAAAAAATGTTCAGTGTGTTCTTTACTGTTATCTCCTGTTATGTTTTGTTTCTTTGTTTCTGTGTTACGATCTAATATGTCAAATCTATTAGATGTTGGAATTCTCCATTCGTCTTTATTGGGTCTAATTTCAGTGTGTTCAGTTCTATCAACATTTGTTTTATAGTTCCCATTTTTATTATGGTAATGAGTTTTTTCTAGGTGTATTTCTTTTTGGATGTTCATAATCCCTTTCATAGTAATTATAATCATAATCTCTTCTCTGATAATTATTGAAACTGTTATAATTGTTTTTGTTTTTATATCTCTGGTGGTGGTTTACTGTTTGCCATTCTGGTCTTAAATGAGGTCCATTATTGTGCATATGGTTATAATTAGAAAACTGGTTTTCTTGTCTATAATCCTTATAGTCATGATAGTCCTGTCTAGATGTGTTATAATTTCTTTTTCTGTCTTCCCGGTCGTTTTTATCGAGTCTTGTTATCTTAGATTCTCTTGAGTTTGTTTCAACTCCTTTTTGAGTGTCTAT
Source organism: Bombina bombina (assembly GCF_027579735.1). Lineage (NCBI taxonomy): Eukaryota > Metazoa > Chordata > Amphibia > Anura > Bombinatoridae > Bombina > Bombina bombina. The sequence goes on along the minus strand of NC_069502.1, from coordinate 764,659,474 downwards.
TTCTCTCAAAGTTTGTGTGTCTGATTTTTTGTGTGTATTTTCTCTTCTCCACTTGTGGCTAATATATGCCTCACTGTTTGTTTTTTTCTCATTTATTTCGTAATCTTCTCTATCTCTTTCAAATTTATTTAGTTTGATTCTTATGAGTTCATCTTTCGTGTCTTTCATTAATTTTTTAAGAGATTCTTCTCTCCTTTTATATTCCTCTAATCCTTTATATTCAGATAGTTTTAACTCTAGGTCATTGATCTCATTACCTAAGGTTATCAGTAATTCTTCCCTATATTCTTTTATCAAAGTCATTAGTTTAGCAGAGGCTTCCTCTAAAATTTCGTTCCATTTTTTCTTAAAATCATCTGAGTCTATTTTGAATGAGCATTCTTTTTTAATGCGTAAACCTCTCAGGACTCTTTTTGCACTTTAATATTCATTAATAAAAATGCATTCTGTCTTATGTCTTATTTCAAGGATTAATTTCTTTTCTATTTTTTTTTTGTCATCTAAATTTGCTCTGGGGAAGTTTTTTTGTTTTTCTTTCTCAAAAATATTGTGAATGTTGTCATTAATAGATGACCTCAGATCAAATATATCTGTTTTATCAGTTTTTTTAAAATCTTTACCGGTATTGTTATTTCCTCTTTCAATTATAGACAAATCAGTAATATTACTGGTGCTCTCCATTTTTACTGCTAGGCTGTATTGGAGAAATAATCTAAGGGAATTTCACAAAAGATAGGGTATAAATGCTTTAAGATTTTAAGGGATATTTCTCCTAAATCCCCAGGACAAAAGACATACAAGAAATGTTAAATCAGAAAGCGCCAATTCAGGCAAAAATACCCAAAAAAGAGAGCACAATATATAGAAAAATATAAAGAATTTTATTCTTCAACAAATGTTTAAAAAAGATCCTGAAAATATCACTATACAAATGAATAAAATAGCAATAATGATCGCTCTTGTGGAGAATTAAAAATGTATCTTATACAAGAATTCGAAGTGCAAATGTGTATGATTGGCCAATCTCTATTATACAATGTTAGTAATCTTAGAAAGCAACTGGTCAGACTGACTATCCATATAATGTATGAAACAGCTAAAATAATATATCACAGTAACAATCTAACCTATCTATCACAAAATATAGGTTCTGCTTAGAATGCTAAGTGCATGTTAACTTGGTCCACGATATAAAGCAATAAAATTGTGTCTCCTATTAATAGGGGATTTTGTTAGCGCTAAATGAGCACAGATATTTCCACAAAAGTTCAGATGTTAACTCAAAGTAGTGATAATGTCCGTAATTTCTTTAGATAAGCACAGTGCTTTTGGGTGGTAGTGCTCTTACAAATACATTTGGTGCTACAGGTACCTGTCTGATGATCCTTCCTTTCTGGTATTAAAAGTTCAACTTCTATGTGAAGTGTGCTGTCTTCGTTGTGAGGAACGATGCCTCCGTGTGAAAATAAATACCTCCAAGTAAGCAGACCGATGTCTCTGCTGCAGCAGCTGATCTTGAAGCCTCACAAATTCCCCAGCTACAAACACTTCTGTCTACTCCTGACTTCGCGCCTACTCCGGTTAGGGCGCTGATTGGTTTGTTAGTGAGAGAGTGTCTGGTTTGAGCAGTGGGGTGCCGGCTCTACAGCTGATCCTTTCTTCTTTTCCTCAATGCACAGTAGGAGATCCGCAACGCGTTTCCGCTGAAAATAACTTCAGCCTTTGTCAAGCTTGATCTCCTTTTGTTAATCATGGCTTTAAATAGCCCTCCTTCCATTTTTATTGGTTCTTGATTTTAACCAATGTGGATCTTATAGGTTCAAAAACATTATTAAACATTTTATCTCTATCGTTTCAAGACTTATTTCTAACATGCTTATTATTCTTGTATATATTTATTAGGTTCTGATTGTTAGTTAAAAATCAGTGTTTCTTCTAAACATTTATGAAATAGAATTATCGTATAAGATTTTTAGGGGAGTTTTCAACAAACGGTTGTTAGAGATCTAAGTATTTTAAATTTCCATTAAATCTGATTTAGAATATTTTCATTTATAGATAAAATAAAGTTTTTCATTCTTAAAGGTCTTAATAATAACATAAAGCTAAAAAATAATTTATAATTTGTGAAAAAATAGTATAGGATTAAAATAAATAAATGTTATTCTCTAAAAATCTCTAAAATTATACAGTGAATACTGATTTGTGTATAACTGTTTAATCTTATTTGACAACTTTTGTTTTTATAAGTAATAGTCTTTCTTTATTTCATATAATTTTGAGGGTTATTTAGGTTTTTAAAAAACAGTTTAAGTTGAAATCTAAGTTTAACCCTTTAGGCTTTAGGGTTTGCAATTCAAAAATCAATTTAGCTTCTTTTTGCAGGAGGGCATAAGATAAATTACCACCCCTCTTTTTCTCATTTAATTTAGTTATAGCTGTAAAATTAAAATATTTTAAATTATTGTTACAACACATCCTGAAATGTTTCGCAACAGGGAGATCCTTATTACGTTCCTTTTCTGAGTTCTCTATGGAGTTAAGATGTTCTCTAATTCTTTCACTTACTGTTCTCTCTGTCTCTCCTACATACTGTTTTTCACATTTTTTACACGTAATTAGATAGATAACGTTAGTGTCCATACATCTAATAGTCTCCTAATAGTCTAATAATAATCTAATAGTGGGGAGACCAGAGAGGGTCAGAGTTGCAGTAATCAAGGCAGGAAAGAATGAGATAGTGGATTAAAATCTTTAATTTAAACTTATCTTGATTTATTGTGTACTTAGACAAATTGAGAAACATTAGAATTGTCAACTTTTTTTTTTCTTCTTCCAGCTCTTCTGGTCGTTCTTCTGAAGGGATGGATATTTTTAATAACCATTTTTACCTCTTTATTACTAGGTTCTCAATAATTAGTATGACTCATAACATAAATATTTTTTAAATATTCAAGAATGACTATTTTTGAATCATATTCCTTGACAAGTATTTTGCTTTCAGCATATGCATAAAAAGTAAATATTCTGTAGAAAATGTAAAACACCTTGTGCTTGATTTTATTCCTGGACAGATATTTTTTATTAAAAAAGAACAATTGTTTAATGTCATATTGCTTGAATGGCCCATTAAATACAGTAGAATTACATAATTAGCAAGTGAAAATAGCAATAGCATTTAAAAAGAATTTTAATGAGTTTTTTAAGTTTGTAATTTTACAAAACATGCATTTATGGGGCCAAATTGAGTAAAACATGTAATGTAGTTTTTGTGTTTAGCAAGTAGGGAAACTCGTACTACACTCTTAGTTAACCCCTTTGTGCTGGCACAAATAGTGATAACATTAGAATGAAGTAAAAATGTAATCACTCGATCTTCAATGTGATCACGTGATTTCAAGGATTGGATCGGATCATGGGGGCTGCTTATGCTGCTATTTACTCCCCCAAAGCCGATTCTTAGCTGTGTCAAAGGGTTAATCTACAGGATGCCATATAAGTAGGACATTCCATGCTGTTTTAACGGTGTTAAAGTACAGCTCTGTTAGGACGGCTGGAACGTCCTAACAACATGAAGGGGTTAACTGTGTGTCAGTATTGATCCCAAGTTTATCAATAATTGAAAATGTAATATTCAGAGGATCTAGCAATGTTATAACAAGGTTTTCTTTAAGTGAGACAACTGACTTTGTTGAGTAAATTTGTTTAAGAACTGTAGTATAATATGGAAAGAAAACACATTTTTTGTTGATGTTTTTAAAATTTATTCATTCCAATGCACAAGATGAAAGCTAGATTGGTGCTAAGAACACATAATTTCCTAATAAGTCAAAATAGACGTATGGTCGAATTATCCAAATCTGTCTGATAGATGGTCTCAGACCTGTAGAAAAAGAGAAAAAAAAATAATATAAATAGAAGAATGAATTTGCTTTTCCATTGATACAATTAAAATCAAATAAATATACAGACTATAAATGTAGAGACTGATATTAAAGGAGAATATATACATTTTAAAATGTTGCTGAGGTGAATCAGTTTCCCTATTTTATTTGGTAACAGGGTTCCTTCAACATAAGATCAATAGAAAAAGAGTCTAATACCTTTATTAGGAGATCTTCTTTCCTTTCCGTTTTAGGAAACAATAATCTGGTTTGGGCACCTTGATGTATTTTCCTCCACAGGTCTTATCGTGTTTAGATTTTCTCAGGGAAGACACAGATGGTGCCTGGCGGTTTGTTGGTCCTACCTCATAGCCAAGGAATGGTTCCTTTGCCTGACAGGGCCCATCACATCGCCACCAGAGGTCGCTGTACAACTTTACTTCATCATGGAAGTTATGATGAATCTTTAAGAAAAATACATTAAATATGTATCATAGAAAAAATGATGCAGATAAATAGATATTTCATATCATTTAAAAAAAAAATCTAATTTGTTACAGTATGTCATTTTAGGATTAGCCACCCTGCACCTCTATGTATTTAACCGCTGCAAAAGTCCAGAGCGGAAACTGCCATTGATCCATTCAGAAGCACTAGTCACAAAGCCCAGCTGTGTAACTAGCGCTGTTGATTGGATCAGTGGCAGTTCCCACTCATGACCAGCAGTGCTCTGCAGGTCCTGATTTGAACTTCTACTTTGTGTTTAACCTTTGGGAGGTTAAACACTTTGAGGTGCAGTGTCGCTAGTCTTAATATTACATGCTATAATGAATATTTTTAGACTAAAATTGTCCTTTAACCTTACCTTTTAAAATATTTAATGTTTATATATTAAGATCTCTCATTTAGAGTATGTGCATGAGGCAAAAAAAACATGCACAAGGCTTCTGACAGTATCAGAGGACGGTTCTATGTACAACAAAAAGTCTTCATAAGGAAAATACATATTTTTTCAAGTAAACGTATATTGCAAAAACCTTCAGACTGTAATATTTTTATTTAAATATAACATATAAAAATGTGTGTATTCACCCCCCAAAAATAAACAAAGGTCAAACAAGAATAAAGCCACACTCACTGAGATATTACAACGACCTAGTTGGTTGATCCTTTCCATGTGCTTGCAGAATTCGTCCCCATGATCACCATTATCCTGTATGTTCTGTGTTGTTAGATAGGCATGAATCATTTCATGTAGCAAAGTCTGTTAATTGCAAAGAAGTTGGTTAATTACAGCAAAAGTAATATTTTATGTTGCAGCTGATTCTGTTGTTGCTAAATAGTATTTTAGAGAAAATCTATATATATCTGCACCAGCGATATATACTGTATACATTTTCCTGTGATTGCCAGATTGTTCACGTTGGGGTAGATTTAACAAAGGTCAAGCGAACGTGATTCGCTGTAGCATACGCTGTCGGCATTTAACATTGCACAAGCATTTCTGGTGAAATGCTTGTGCAATGCCGCACCCTGCTCATTGGTGGCCAATCTGCCGCTAGCAGATGCCGTCAATCATCCTGATCGGAACGGGATGATTTCAGTCCGCCACCTAAAAGGAGCAGCGGTCTTATGACTGCTGCTTCTTAACTTCCTTTTCAGGCGGACCGGGAACCCGAAGCCGCATCTGCTGCTTAATAAATGGACCCCTATAAACTTAAATTATCAGAGATCCAAACAAATAAGATACAAAATAAAAAACTCAAAATGACATAGTCAAGTTCCTGCAAGAGAGATCTCACATCTGAATGAAAATACCTACACACCAGAAAATGAGGAAATCACTCAAAACACACAATTCGTCTTGCCTAGATGACTTCTATTTGCATAATTATGTATTTATATTATACATTAAATGACTAAGCAATTTATATATTTGATTTAAATGCAAAGCATTTTTAAGAAGCTGCATGCAAGACCGACTACAACTATAGCTGCACCGCCTTATTCAGGAAATCCTTTAACAACAAACCATTTGGGAGGTGGAATTTTAAATTTTCAAGTTTCCCATTAAGTGATCATTGATCACCAGGAATTTCTTTTCAATTTCTTTGGACAGTACATTTTAACTCTAAAATTATAATTTATTTTTAAACATCTCATTTTCCTAGGTATTTTAAAGCTATGTGATAAATACAACTATTGGATGTTTGGACAATTGATTAATTGTGCTCAATCAGCCAATCAGCATTGATAGGAAGTGTCTATTAGCCAATGATCATTACCTGGAAGTTTAAAACTGATTTAGCTAAATTTGTTTCAATTACATGTAAAAGGCTTTTACTTCACATTGCAACCTTAATCGTTTTTTTCCCTCCATGAATAAACTATGCACAAAAGATAATTTTAACCATTTCATCTGTTGATTTAGGCATTTCTATATTCCTTTAAAATAAATACAGATTGAACAAAGATATTATACTATTTCAAATGTTAGTAATTTCATTTAAGCAAACATGGCCAGTACAAGATAAAATACCAAATTTTAACCACATTTGTTAACTAATTCAAGAGTTGTATGCATTTAAAATATGAGCACAGGATATCCGAAATGATAAAGTATCTGTCTATGGGGCCCATTTATCAAAGGGCTTGCGGACCTGATCCGACACTGCGGATCAGGTCCGCAAGACCTCGCTAAATGCGGAGAGCAATACGCTCTCCACATTTAACATTGCACCAGCAGCTCACAAGAGCTGCTGGTGCAACGCCGCCCCCTGCTGACTCGCGGCCAATCGGCCGCCAGCAGGGAGCTGTCAATCAACCCGATCGTATTCGATCGGGTTGATTTCCGGCGGTTCCTGTCCGCCTGCTCAGAGCAGGCGGACAGGGTTATGAAGCAGCGGTCTTTAGACCGCTGCTTCATAACTTGTGTTTCTGGCGAGTCTGAAGACTCGCCAGAAACACGGCCCTTCAAGCTCCATACGGAGCTTGATAAATGGGCCTGCAAGTCCCATAATATTATTAGTTCTAATTACTCAATGAGCTATGACATTAATACACATATTTAGTTTTTGTGGCACAAAAAAGAGAGGTGGAATACATACAACTCAATATTTATAATCAAAATAAATGAAACATTATTTCTAATTAGTAAAACACAACTTATTAGTTACCTGCACCAGATTCTTTCTGGGTCTATACTTGAGTAATAACTCGCTCAGAAGTATAAGGGCTAGGCCATTGCTTTTTTTATAGCAAAATTTTCCGGAGCACCTGAAATAAATAATGATAGATTAGAAAATTTTCTATAGTATTATTTACACTTTTAGAATATAAAATAGAGCTGTTACAAAACTAACTAATATTATAGACCAGTGAATATTCATCATGGAGTCCCACCTTACACATAATTAGAATCAAATATAGAAGAGTTTGTGTACAATAAATTGGTGACTGGTAAGACAATATGTGTGATCTGTATGAGTGGATTTAGTGATTATAACTATATTTACACATACATTATAGATTTTCTTTATGTTGGTTCTATTTTACTCAGAAAAATTATTAAAAACATTTGGGTAGAAAACAAAATCTGAGAATGATTGTTTATATAATAAACATCTTCTTTCAGCACATTTTACTACATGATATTAATACATTAGAGGAGTAATTGAAGTGGGAAAATAATTGAAAATAAAATGGTGTTGCATGAATTTTAAAAGAAAATTTGTTAAATTATAAAAAGAAAAGCAATGAGATAAACTAAAACAGGGGGGGGGGATCAGACAATTAAAGCTACTGGACCTGATGATCTCTCCAATCTGTCAAGATAATCTAACACATCTTGTCAGTACCACAAGGTCCCGCAAAGACTTTTAAAAAGTTGATTTTATTTTTGAGAATAATTGATATCTCTCTGTGATGTGAATGAGAGAAACCTACAGTGCAAAATAATACTCAAAAAGCCCCCAACTATTTGGTGAAATTTCTTTCCATGCCAGTTAGTGTTTGATCATCAGGCCATTCTAAGGATAGATGACCTCAATAGAGATCATGCACAAATAAATAAAGGAAAACAAATTGAAGACTTAGTTCTTTGACCATAATTCTAGCTAAAATTATAGGATCATGTGAAAGTTGAGGATAATTAACCCTTTTCAGTCTTCCATCCATGACATGATTATGCATATGGACTGAAGTGAACCTCTGTCTGTGTTTCAAAAGATATGTTCCTTCTATGTTATTGTCTAAAAGAGCTTTAAATATAGGAAAGAGATCCAAACAAATCAAATCTTCTAAATTACCCAACCCCATTAGCCTTTTCCACTAAATATAGTCAGTTATAAACAGCTCAATAAACAACACAAAATAACAGTGGCCTAGATTGGATTGTCTGAATAATGATGCCCAAACTTACACAACCATCCAGGGATTTGTGCTCCACTTGATCTTCACATCGGCCAGCTTCCCCCAAAAGAACTTCTTATTCAGTTGGTGAAATAATCGTAGGATATTTGGGGTCGGGTCACTCAGTTCTAATGAGTCATCAATGACTGACATTTCCTCGTCCCCTTCTGAACTTGTGGCAGCCATAACAGCATTGCCACAGTTGTCAAGACTGGAGTTGACATCCTGCTGGGTAGGATCACCAAGACCTGGCAAGTCTGTCTTCTCCATCACTAAATATATTACAGCTTCAGCAGTTAGCACTTATACACTAACACCTCCTCTCAAACCCTCACTGTCTGACAGCTTGTTGCAGGGTTTTATAGCCAACATTCTGTTGTGATGTCATACATAACACCATTCCATGTGATGTCGTTTCATACAACATTCCATTGTGACATAGTATGGATTTCAGAATTATAGGTAACAACATATTTGCTATAGGACAGTACTTTTAATTTTACTAGGGAATCATTGGTCATGTTAAAATCTCTTTGAGTGCACAAACAAATGTTATGTTTTAAGAGGAGATACCAAGGCACTCTATAGAGATATTTTTTTATTGGCTCCTTAAAAAATGGACAAAAGCACACTGGAATGTACTGAAATAAGATAATCTGATGGACATGTATTAACACTTAATTCTTGCTATATATAGGAAATACTGAGATACTGATAAAACAAAAGTACATATGCCTCCAGTAGTTATAATAAACTATGTATTTCAGAGCTATATCAGAGCTAGCACAAGGTAAGGTGCTGTAATATGTGTCCAGTTCTCTTAAACAATCATGGCAGTCATAACAAATCCAAACCTTAAACCTACTCTGATATGTTGCTGAATATATTGCAAAATACAAAGTGCCCCACCATCCCTGCCTCTGGGGTTGTGTCAGTATCTTACTGAGCAAAACGAGGAAGCTGCAGAGTATTAATTGGGTTCTTACAAAAGCAGAGCACAGAACAACAACGATAATGCTGATTATAGTTTGCAACCCCTGGCAAATAAATCAAACAGCTGAGTATATATTAAATACCTTGATCAGCTAGAATATACAAGATCTATGAAAAGGGCAAAAATGACATGTAAATACAGCGACTAGTTAAGTACTTATCTGACCTGACCACACACGACACATATGAATATATAAATTCATAAACAAAGTTATTGAGGAGTCCAGTTTTTGTCCAAGAAAATATATATCTTAGAGGGATGAACAAAACTCAATCTAGAAACTGCATATACAGTGCCTTAGGTCTTAGTGGACACTAAATGTATTAATTTATCCCACTCCGCTTCAGGGATCCTCCATGTCTCTATTCTCTTGTATCTTGTGGTTAGTGTGATACAACTTCTTAAAAGTCACTAAGGCTACAAGTATGGAGAGAAACTTTGTCTGAAGTACCTGTCCTTTTGCTTCACTATACTCTGCACAGCCCCCCTTGCAGCCTCCAACAGGGACATAGGAGTCCAGAATGACTTGCGGACTCTGGACCTTTATTTGTAGCTTAGGTATGTCTAACTTAGATCCTCTGTGTGTGGACACGAGTGTGAGGAGAGCTTACCTCTTTTATAATTATCACCATTGCTGCTTGTCCCGGCACACTCCTCTTGGGTTTTAAGCACCGTATGCTCTCCAGGGGAAATAAGCTCTCCTACACATTTTACCTTTTTTGATCTTTTAACATTTTCATTATTTGGCTGGGGCTTCTGCTCCGGCTAAGAAATAGAGATGCTGTCTCACTCTTCCATTAGGCATTTCATGAGGTGTGTAAAGTGGCTTTCCAGCAGGTTGGTCATCATAGTTACATAGCAGATGAGGTTGAAAAAAGTTCAACCTATACAAATCTAATATACTTACTAAAAAGCTGTAGTTGAGCTTAAATAATCCCATTAAAAAGGTGACCCATTTAACACAAGCAATCATATCCCTGAATTCTGTGTCTAGCCAGAAACGTATCGAAATTATTTTTAAAGCTATCTAAGTTATAAGCGTTCACTACCTCCTTTGGTAATGAGTTTCAAAATTTTATTTCTCTTACAGTGAAAACACTTTTCAGTTGCAGGAGATTACATTTCCTTTACTCCAGCTTTAAATTTTTACCTCTTGTCACAAACAATTTTTCTTGGAATTAACATAGCATATGCCATCTCTATATATGAATATATTTATATAAAGTAATTATGTCACCTCTCAAGCGCCTTTTTTTTTCTAGAGAAAACACAATAGCTGCTTTGTAGACCCCATCATATAGTACTAAGCTGTAGGCTCCCGTTTATCTCTCTAACTTGTTTTGGATTGCAGAATAGTATTAGCTTTTAGTAATAGCAGATTTCAGCTGCTTTACCTGGCCCTGGAGGGGCGGCATTGATACATTTTTTGTGAGGCCGCTGCCAAAAATTTCCAACGGTCAGAATTAAAACTTCTGTCTAAGTGGTCATTGCAAGAGTGGCATCATTTGAAGGATGAAACAGCTACCAAATTTGTGACTCAATATGGCCGCTGCTCGGACACGCCCTGAACCTGATAATATTTTTAATGTTGGTATTCCACATTTTTTGAAGCTGTCTGTCATCAGCTTACATCTGTGAGTTAATGAAGAAACAAAGACCTACAATTGTTGAACAAAATAAGAGAAGGAAACGGCAACTACTGTTTACTGCATTCTATCCGACAAGGGTAAGTGACTATCCACGACAAGAAACATATTCCATAAGTTCATTCTTTTCTTTATTTAATGCCTGCATGCTAAAGTATTTGCCACTCATATTAGAAGCATTGTAATAGGATTGATCCCTGCGGTTTCTTTGAGGTTAATGCCATTTTAATCACAAAGCTTAAAGGGATATGCCACCCACATTTTTTCTTTTATGATTTAGAAAGAGAATGCGATTTTAAACATCTTTCTAATTTACTTATATTATCTAATTTGTTTTATTCTCTTGATATTATTTGATGAAAAGCATATCTAGATATGCTCACTAGCTGCTGATTGGTTGCTGCACATAGAAGCATTGTGTGATTGGCTCACCATGTGCATTGCTTTTTCTTCAACTAAGGATATTTAAAAAATGAAGCAAAATAAATAATGGAAGTAAATTGTAATGTTGTTTAAATTTCTATTCTCTATCTGAATCATGAAAGAAAGATTTTGGGTTTAGTGGCCCTTTAAGAAGATTGTTTGCCAGCTCTATACCAGTATTACCATATGTTGGAATGAATTTAGTGAAACACTTTACTTGACCATGCTGATGTACTTCTCGAAATATAACTCATTTAATTGGAATAGGGCATTTCAGTCAAAATAAAAATAAAAATATTTGGCCTTGAAAATTTTGTTTATAATGATCTACTGTAGCATTTGATCATTTGATAGCCAGTTCAGTTCAATAAATTCATCACATATTGAGGACAGGTATAATGTATGTATTTTTAAAAATGTTCTGCAAGAAACGGGTCATATTCAGTGTAGAACATAAAATTAGAAAGCTGTCATATCTATATTCTCATTGAACCCAGAGGGAAAAAGGGATCCAAATGTATAGATCCAATAGGTCTTCCTCTGTCTAAATTTGAGCAATCTATTGGTCCCAACTTTTTCCGGAATGCTCTCTAAAAGGACAATTTTCATTCTACTATTCAATTTGCTATGATGATACAAATGGTGTCTGGATACACTTTGTTTCAGAGAACCATTTTTTATATTTCTTAAATGTTCGCTCCATCTTCTCCTTATTTTCCTAGAGGTGCGCCCCAAATATTGAATCCCACATTTGCAAGAAATGACATAAATAGCAAAATTGTCATTGCAACCAAGATGTCAGATAATGTTAAAATATTTCCCAGTGGTGATGGAAGAAATATTTTGTGCACCATATGCAATATAATTAAACATGGTGCATCTTAGGTAATTACATTTTTAACAACCCCCTTTCTAACAGACCTCTTATTGATATGTGGTGTATGTCGATCCCGCTTGCTAATAACTACCTTGCCAGGGGCTAACTTTTGTTTAATGGTGGGCACTCTCCTAAAAGTGAAATTGGGCTGTTGTTTCAAAACTGTATGGGGTCCCTCAACAAAACTGACCAATGTTTACCTATAATCTTCTTTATTGCCTTATAGTTCGAATTATATTGGGTGATAAAACTAGGATTCTTAGTATTTAAGGATTGGCTTCTCTTTCTCGTGTTATGTGATTAAAAGATATGTGCCCTATTTAGATTTCTAGCACTCAGGTAACCATCTTCAACAAGATCCACCTGATAAACTTTTTCATAAAATCTATTTTTCAAGATTTGATTATCATATGTTGGAAAACTAATATCCCATATAGTCAATTTAGGAGAATCTGCAGAAATTGTACCAGTTTACAAACTCATCAAATGATTACTGCTGAAATTCAAAAAAGTTATTGCTATCTACAGGTTTAAAAAAAGTTGAAGAAACAAATTTACCTTTTTTTATCCCAAGTAAGATTCACTTTAAAAAAATAAATGTGTTAATTTTGTACATAAGATGTGAAAGATATACTGATAGAGTTGGTATTTCAATATTCTACAAATGATTGTGCTAAAAAAAATTGTCTGGGAGCAAACCTGGTGCCCATGGCTGTTCATTTCATCTGCAGAAAATATTGGTCCATACATTTGAAATAATTGTGATGTAATATGAAGCTAATTATCTCCAATAAATAAGACCTTTGTTTCTCAGGCATATAGATGTCAATTTTTAATAGCATTTATGCCTTGCTGGTAACTTATGTTGGAGTATAATGCTCAAGTAATCCATAAATAGTTATCTTGTTTTTCGATGTGTGATAATTTCATAAGAATATCTGTAGTATCTTATATATAAAATCTCAAATCAATTAAATTTTTCTGTACGAATTCATCTAAATATCTGCAGAGGTGATCAACAATACTATTAATACCCACAATAACTTTCTGAGGGATTAGCCCTATTTTAGTGAATATTGGGTAAATGGTAGTAAAAGGGAATATCTTGTTTTTTAGGAATTAAGAAATGTATTTCTTAAAGGGACATTAAACACTAAATACATGCTAGATAGAATGATGCATTCAAAGAAAAGATTAGTCCATGACTAACATGTAGATGTATTTTTTAAAGTTTCATTAGTTGTTTAAAAAGTGACAAAATAAGTGTAAAGTTTTAGTGTCTATAAAACACTGGGAGCTGCCATGTTGTAACTTGTGTTACCTTCTCTGCTGTGGCCAATTAGGGACAGTTATACATAGGTCACTAGAGTGTGCAGCCAATGGTTGTGCTGGATTTAACAGTGTTCTGCACTTCCATTTCTAACAGGAACTGAAAAGCTCACAATTTCAGAATGGAATTACAGTCAAAGAGGACAAAATAAATAATGAAAGTATATTGCAGAGCTGTTTTATTATATACAATTTATCATTTTATATTACCATCTCAAAGTGTTTAATGTCCCTTTAATTAGAATCCCCTCGGTAAACCCAAAATTTAATGATGCCATTTTTTTGGAGTAAAATACTGTAGGATCATCTTTTAGTTTAACATAATATTCTTCATCCAATAAAATATGATTAGCTTCTTTCACATTACCGGTGCACAGCAAGCTGAGGCGCTGAGAGACCTCAGTTTGTCCCTAACAACACAATTGGGTTTTGCAGCCATTGTCAGCACCCTGAGACTTGGGAATTTAGACCTGGGGATGACAGTCTTTTATTATCAACACACACAAGGAAGCACCTCTCTTTTTGACTTCTAGATATCGTTTTGATTTGACCACGCTTAAGTGGGCTATTTTGGGGAGAGCTGCTACACCTTGTATATGGACTTATTTATATTTACTTATATATTATTTGTATCTATACATAAGTGTTTTTTTTGTTTTCTACATAGGTCTATCAGTGTAGTTTATTTATATGGTGTGTTTTTAATATTCTATTTGACTCCCCTTTCCATTTAGCACCGTAGGTGCATAGAGAGTTACTTATGCACCTGTATGTAGGAGTTAGACTGGATGCACCCGCTCACGTTCTACTTGCCACAGATGCATGTGTAGCAGACAGACTGAATGTGCTTACATCAATTACATTGGTGCACCTAAAGTATGTGCAGTGGATGTATTTGTATCAGTTGTACTCATTACACTCGCACCTTTCGAAGAACAAAATTCTGTTTTTTTGGTCTTTGACAAGATTTTTTGTATGTGCTTTTCTTCCTTTATTTTCTTTCACTTCTCCCAAACACTTCAATGTTTTTTTTTTTAATCTTTACACATATCTATTAAAAATGCAAAATGTGTAACGGTAGTAAACAACTCCATTCTAGTGACACTTCTGGACCTGCCTCAGTTTTAGCAAAGGACGCTTACTGAAGAAACAGAATTAAAGGGACAAAAAATTCCCCAAGAAAAGAAGCTGTAATATGTTATATACAGGCAATAATAAAGTGTTGTGACAATGCACTGCTGAGAGCAAGCTGAACACATGTAGAGTGTCAATGACAAGAAACCAATGTGTGTACTCGCCAATCACCAGCTAGCTCCCAGTAGTGCATTGCTGTTGCTGAGGATATGTACATATGCTAAAGAATTTTTCCGAGCTGTACAAATAAATGATGACAATTATAATAATAATTTTAATTTTAACAAAAGGGGGACCAAGAGGACAAAGTAAATTTGATAATATAAGTGAAATTGTAAGTGTCTTAAAATTACATTCTCTGAATCATGAAAGTTTACTTTTCACCTCATGCCCCTGCAAATTTAAATCTTTTTTTAAAATAAATACAGATACAGTATGTTTTCTGCATATAATGAAAGTCTGAAACATTTGAAATAACACATTTTTCATAGCATACAAATCAAATTATCACAATTCACATAATTACATTACAAGCTTTTTCTGAAATTAATCTTATAACAAACAAATACTGTGGGGCAGGGTCATTTGCCATGTGAAATAACCATTGTGTTTAGGTTAAGGCAATTTAAACAATAATAAAAAGAAAAAAGGAATTATTTAATATTATAGTTCTAAGTGTCCTGGCTGGGATAATTCCGATTATCCTAGCTTTGTGATGGAATAATCTAGATTTTATTAAAGACACAGAGAAAATATTTTGCTTTACTTTCCTTCACTACTCAACTGCAGCTTTTTAAAGTAATATCTAATAACAGAAACATAAAAACAGCAGAGAAAAAAGAGACCATACATAATTAGCCAATGATAAGGCTAAGTTAGATAACAAGGTATAAAGTGACCAATCAGAGTATCCGTAATGACAATAAACTGACCACTGAGCACCCCAACCTCCTCTTTGTTGTTTGACGCTCAAGAGAAAAAACTTTTCAATATAACAAAAAAGTCCCAAAAGAAATGAACAGATGAACAGGAACCAGAGGATGCAGAAGAATCTAGATAGAGCTTGACACAAAGTGTTTTCAGATGCGGAGAATGAATAAGAAATTCTTTCGATACATCTTCTTTTCTTTAAAGTAGTCAGAGAACTGGTAGATGGAGCAAATCTGGATTTGATGATTGCAGATTGATCAAATGGAAGCTAAAATATATAAAAATAAAGTTAAATATGATACATATGGAGAGAGAGATTAAGAGGAGGGGAAATATTTGTCTCTGTCTTTAATAAAATTTAGATTATTCTGTCACAAAACTAGGATAATCAGAATTTTATTACAAGACCAGAGACTTCATGTTTTGCTAGTTCAAAGGAAAGATTAAGAGAATTGATTAAGCAAGGCATGTTGATTGGGTTTAAAATAGAAGTGTTTAAAGACGCAGTCGGAGGATCAGTCTGCTGCCTTAAGAATTTCTTGCAAAGGAGCAGATTTTAAAAAGGCTTTAGATGCTGCTGATCCTCTGAGTGAGCAGAAAAAAACAAAATCAATGATGATGCTTCAGATGCTTCAGATGTGACCCATTTAACTCACCTAACTATAGAAGTTGAAAAGACAGGATTGTTAGGAGGAATACAAGTTAATAAGAGTTGATTAGATGAAGAAGATCTAAAAGGAGAGGTTCTAGATTCATACTCTTTCAAGCATGAAACAACACAGAGGGAAGATTCCGAAGGAAGGTAAGGGTAGAAAATAGAGGAAGACAAAGTCTTAGTTCTACAAGATAGCAAAAACGTGACACCTTCAGGAGAAAAAAACATTTAGAGTTATGATCTAAAGCCCAAACATCAGAAATTCTACAAAAAGAGATTAAACAGAGGAGAGTAGCTAGTTTGAGATTTGTTTAAAGAGACATAATACTCATATGTTAAATCACTTGAAACTGCTGCAGTATAACTGTTAAAAGCTGACAGGAAAATATCACCTGAGCAACTCTATGTAAAAAAAAGGAAGATATTTTACCTCACAATTTCCTCAGATTACCAGTTAGTCCTGTGTAAAAAGTTATACTTCAGCTGCTGTTCAGCTGCAGGTAAAAAAAAATCCTCATAAAATTTCATAGTAAACTTACACGGAATAGGGAAATAACATGAGTGTGCATGAGGCTCACTCCCTTGCCGTTCCTGGGACAGGCATACTGATTTGCTGCTTAAAGTTCTTTACAACTGGGTGTGAGTACATTGGGAGTACATTTTGAGGTAAAATATCTTTCTTTTTTACATGGAGATGTTCAAGTGATATTTTCTAGTCAGCTTTTTACAGCTATGCTGCATCATTTTCAAGTGTTTCAACATTTGGGTATCATGGCCCTTTAAGAACTAAAGTTCATTAGAGGGCCAAGATTTAAAAAGGGAAAAAATTAAATCTACGTCCCAGATGTAGTTATACTTAGGAGAAGGGGGGTCTTTTAAATCTTATAGCTTTAAGAAGATGACAAACCAAATCTGAATGTTTGCCTACAGGGGAATTATGTATGGGATCATGTTTAGTGGAGATAGCAGATCTAAACACATTTATAATCCTATAAGCTAAGCCAAGATCGAACAGGTGGGACAAGAAATTTAAAATATTAGTTATAGGAGTTGAAACAGGATCCAAATTTCTTTGCATGCACCAGCAAGACCATCTGGACCATGCGAAAAGGTAGCATTTGTGGGTACCCGGGGCCCATGATTCACGAATGAGGATTCTAGCTCTGTCCGAAAGTACGAAGAGATTTCTGACTTCCCCGTAATCGTCCAGGTTGTGAGGGTTGCCGTCGGGATCTAGAAGAAGGTCTAGATGAGAGGGAAGAAGGAGGGGAAGTTTGTATGACATCTCAAGAAGTGAGGGATACCTGGCTTGGGTTGGCCAAAGGTGAGTTGAAAGTTGAAATGAGATGCAAAGATATCGAGAAAAAAGATAGCAAAGAGATTGAACTGAAAGAAAAATTTCTCTGTTCAACATCCAATCGCTGGAATATCTGAGAAAACGCTAGCTCTAGTCTGCCGACCTGGAATATATTCCATTTTGATGGAGGTATTCCTGTCTAGACAATGATGGATGAAATCTTTGGTAATGTTGGAACGGTTTCTTGACTTGGTAACGCCAAGACGATTTAGATAGCGTACAGCGGAAATGTTGTCCATCCAGAAAAGAATAGAGGTGGGAGAATGAGACTTCACAAAACTCTTGAACGCAAACAAACCGGCCAAGAGTTTCTGGCAATTTATATAAAGTTTTTTTCCAGGAGACCATTTGCTTCCTGTTATAGAAGGACCGGAGAGAGCTCCCCAGCCTGAACGACTTGCATCTGATTCTATAATTAAATCTGGGGCTTTGCCAAAAATTGCTCTCCGATTCCAGACTTCCATGTGGGAAAGCCACCATGAAAGCTCCTCTTTGGCTTCTGATGATAATAGAACGGGGTGACAATATGAAAATCCTTTCTGTAAAAAGGACATTTTTAGTCTCTGGAGTTCTTGATAATGAAGGGGGGGGGGACAGGAAAGATAGCCTGGATAGAGGATAAGAGTTACCCTACTATCCTGGCAATCTGACGGATTGGGACAGACTGTTTGAAAATTCTTTTGGATATTTCTTTTTTTTCTAAGGGGAGACTTAAGGTGATCTTTAATGTGTCTATTTAAAAACCTAGAAATGTTAACGATTCAGTGGAAATAAGAACTAATTTCTCATTGTTTATGAGAATACCCAAATTCTTTAGAAGATCTAAAGTCGTCTGTAATTGTTGAAGGGAGATAAAATTTTGGTTCATCAAAAGGATGTTGTCTAAGTAAATAATTAGACATATCCCTCAAAGTTGAAGCCATAATACAACTGGTTTTAGGATTTTTGTAAATATCCAAGGAGGAGAGAACAGGCCAAATGGAAGGGATGTGAAATTCCAAACTTGGTCTTCCCAACAGAACGTCAGGAATTTCCAATGCTCTTGAGCTAGAAAAGATGTTGCTGAAATAAGCTTGATGGGGATTTGAATTTAGAGAAATTGCATCTTTTTGATGTAAATTTTGTATAGTTCAGAATTTTGTCTACTTCTGAAAAATAATAGGATTTGTTTGGTTTTTTTTGGTCTGAATTGGAGGTGAAATAAAACCTATCCAAACCCCTAGGACTATCTGGAGAACCCATTGATCTGAGGTAATTAGATTGCAATTGTGGGCATAAAGGGCTAATCTTCCTCCAACTTTGGATGGGAAAGAAATGAGAATTTGAGATAAGAAAGGCGTTACCTGCAAGAGGGCGAGATCGTGCTCTGAAGCGGAACCCTCTTTGCTGCCATGGTCTGGCTCGAAATGGAAAGAAGGAAGCTTGAGGGAAAGTTTCCTGTGCATATCTAGGTTGTTGATAGTAGGGATTACCGGATTGTTGAAATTGAGACCTGAACAAATATGAGGTAAAACGGGGAAAGCGGCCTCTGCCTTTCTGGCCCTGTCAGAGAAATTATGTGGATTAAAAGATTTCCTTATAGTAGTTTTAACTTTGTTTAAAGTTGAAAAAGTGTTGGTATATTGATTGAGATCCTTCAGAAAGACATCTCTAAATAACAAACCATCTTTATCTGAACTGAGTTCATTAACAGCAGAGTCACAGATCTTCCATTAAAGCTTGTTCAGAAAGCTCAAATAATTTTCTAATGGGTCCAATTGTGTCTAAAAGTTGTCCTGGCAATTACGCCAATATTTGTCAATTCCTTTTTTAATTTTATAAGCCTATATATTTAATTACTTTTGGGTCAATTTTGGGTGTAATGTTCTTAGGTGATAGGCTTCTGGGACATTAGTCTCTCATGTTATTTCTGGAGCGCTTATTAAGGGATTTTTTAAGTTGAAAGTCCACAAATTCTGCAATGTATATTTATTTATTTATAAAATATTTTACCAGGAAGGATACATTGAGATTTCTCTCGTTTTCTAGTATGTCCTGGGTCCACTAGACATTGCATTGATACAATAGGGTACAATAAAATACAAAAACAATAATAATACACAATTTATGCAAAAAATGTAACATAGAACAGGTAGGAAATATTTAATCAACCATGACAGGTGCATTCTGTTTTGAGATATGTAGAGAGGGATCTCTTAAAGGATATTAGGCTTGGGGAAGGTTTGAAAGTGTGCGGGAGGTCATTCCATAATTGTGGTGCTCTGTAGGAAAAGGAGGATCGAGCTGCTTACTTTTTGTATTGAGGCAAGCTAAATAATGTGCTGGTATTGGTTCGGAGGTTATAGGAGGTGGGAATAGCCGGGGAGAGCATTCTGCTCAGGTAGCCAGTTTAGTTCTTTTAGCATGTCACAATGGTGGGTCCTGTAGTTACATTGTAGCACAAAGCGGCAGAACGAGTTATACAATGTATTAAGTTTATTAAGGTGAGTTTGCGGTGCAGGTGCATAAACTACGTCCCCGTAATCCATGATAGGCATCAGCATTTGCTGTACAATCTTTTCCTTTACTGTAGGGCTGAGACAGGATTTGTTTCTGTACAGGGCACCTAGTTTTTAACAACTTGGTATAACAGGCCAAGTCTTATCTAACTTGGATCTAGAGGGTTATGAAAGAAATTAGGGCCAGAAGCTTTCAGGTATAAACTGAGGAGCAATCCCAAAACATTAAAAGCTCTTCTACTGAGACAGAACTAGGGATATGTAAAACTGTTAGATAAAGTGAACATTCTATGGCTCATATAACACCAGACAGGATAACATAAGGATTAGTGCAGCTTTTAGAACAATGAATGATGTTCCTCTTAATGAATCCGTAATGGGTTAAGTGATTATGTTTTGGTTAAGCTAATTGGAACTTTGTGTGGTCCAAGCTAATATATCTATAGAATAGTTATCATTATACTTTCCCTCAGTTACACATTAGGACCATCCTGGGCTCATTATTAACAGTGGGGACAAATTCTAGGGGAGCAGGGAATATGGTAAAATAACCACTTTTAAACTATTATAGAACCCATGATAAAATGAACCAGTTGTAATATATAATTAATTATGGAGACCAGGGCTAGCCAAGATGTGATGTTGTGATGGGTTTCAGCACTTTAGAACATTAGTAAAACAAATAGTACATCTAGAACATAGAATGCAGAGTAAAACAAAAGCCAGCTATCAAGGACTTGTATGAGTAAGAGAACTTTGAATATATGCGAAGCTGTTCTTATATCTGCATGAATATGCTGAAGGCTCTGAGTATCTGTTTTCCAAAAATAGTGTAATATATAATAGTTAGGGCTCTCAATATAGGTATAGAAGAAGGCTCTCCAAAATAATAAAGGGGTGGATTTTGGTTTCGATCAATAATATACCCATAACTAACGATGTGTAGGCTGTGGTAAGATGTTCAACATCTATAAAACATAAGTCTGAGTAAGTATCAGGAAAGCGTCTTGATAAAGCAGCCCTTGAGTTTTATGTGGAAGGGAGAGTGCCTGTTGGGGGACCACCAACAATCCAAATATCTTGGTTACTAGCCAGCATCAGACTTAGGGGAATAAAGTTTTTTAGACAAACTGCCCACTCTTGGGGATCTAATGGATTGACCTGTGATTCTTATATGACCCACCAGTAACAGAGATGGCAATTCTCATTGCAGTTATATGAACTGGGAACTGTTGGATATTATACTCTTCTAATCAAACAGGTAAGGAACGCAGCAAACTAGGAAGGTAGTCAAAAATAGGCTGGAGCTCAAGTTCTAGGAGCGAGAGGGAAGAGCAAAACCCTTTATACTTCAGCCTACGCCTGATCTGGTATCCGAACAAACAGAGCCGTAGGAGACTAGTGCCTGCCATGTAGTATCGTCGAGTACCCTTGTAAGTGGATCCGTAATATTGTTTGTCTTAACAGGGAACCAGAGCTTGTTCAGCAAACCTCTCATCTTCCACTCCAAGCGTTCCCCAAGTGTGTAGATAAGCCGCAGCGCTTAGGGGTAAGGGATCCAGCATAGGGTAGCATGGGCTGAAACATGTGCTTGGAGGAAAGTAGAGCATATCGTAAGTGTTCCCCTGCGCCTTAGTCGGAAAATCTTCAGTGGGAGGTGTGGAACTGTCGACAGAGCAGAGTTCCGTTGTCTTGACCAGTCTGTCCTCTGTATTGTGTGTCGGAGCTCTCTGGAGCTCTGCGAGTTGCTTCACAATGGGTGAGTCCTCCCTCTGATCAGTGTCTGCACCAGGGCCTTGTCGGAGTCTGGCGCCATCTTGTATGAGCGCATCTCTAATAGTGGCACGGAGATCGTTAAACTGTCCAGCGAACTTGCATCCTAGATCCTCCAGCAATATGGTGGTGTTTATGTAAAACTCCTCCATCAGGGATTAGCAGTTTGAAGCTTTACCCGGCAAGGCAAATGTCAAACGGGGGGGAAGGATGTTAAAAGTATAACCTAGGCCGCCAGTACATATCCTGATCAGATCGGATTCATTGGTAGCAGTATTCAAAAGATAAAAGTATCATCTGACTCCAGAACTTCTTTATAGGTGATATTCAGAGCTATCATGTAAAATGGCATAGCAATAGTGAGATAATCCATAAATTGTTTATGGTGCCTTAGGAGCTGCAGAATTCAGTGTCTGAACATGGCTGTGGCTTGGACACGCCCCCCTTCATTAACAAGTTTAAAAGAAAGATAATAACTTTGTTATAATTTTTTTTTTTTTTAGAACACATTTTATAAAGTACGATGATATTGTTTATTTAGTCCCATATTATTTCTGATGCTGGACCTTCATCATCTGCATAGAGAAATCCTAAATACAAATTGTCTGGTTCTGAAAAATGTTCGCGTATCTTGTTAACCACACATGAAGGAATAGGTATTCTAACTCTAGGGCCTAGGTATCCATGAACCCTATTAACAAATCTCCTGTAAGGGACTTTACGATAGTCACTATGAAGAAAGGTAAAATATTAAATTATTTTAAATTGAATATAGATTATAATTGGATGTTTAAAATTGGATATCTTTAAAGGGACAGTCTACTCAAAACTAAAATTTTATAATTCATAATTTACTGATATAATTAGGTCTCTTGTTATTCTGATTTTAAAGCTAATAATAATTAGACTCAAATTATAATTTCTAAGCCCTTGAAGGGCGCATCTTATCGGAATGCATTTGACATTTTTTTCACAGCTACAGGGCGTTTGTTTATGTGTGTCATTTAGATAACATTGTCCTCACACACCTGTAGTTAATGATGATAGGGCATTGTTTGGCTACAATGCAATTCTGTCAAAAGATCAGAAGTAAGGTGGAAGTATACATAGTATTAAATCCAAGGTAATCACAGATGCAAGAAGTATATTAACCCCTTAATGACAACATCACTTTTCCATTTTCTGTCCGTTTGGGACCAGGGCTATTTTTACATTTCTGCAGTGTTTGTATTTAGCTGTAATTTTCCTCTTACTCATTTACTGTACCCACACATATTATATACCGTTTTTCTCGCCATTAAATGGAATTTCTAAAGATACCATTATTTTCATCATATCTTATAATTTACTATAAAAAAATTATAAACTATGAGGAAAAAATGAAAAAAAAACACACTTTTTCTAACTTTGACCCCCAAAATCTGTTACATATCTACAACCACCAAAAAACACCCACGCTAAATAGTTTCTAAATTTTGTCCTGAGTTTAGAAATACCCAATGTTTACATGTTCTTTGCTTTTTTTTGCAAGTTATAGGGCCATAAATACAAATAGCACTTTGCTATTTCCAAACCACTTTTTTTCAAAATTAGCGCTAGTTACATTGGAACACTGATATCTGTAAGGAATCCCTGAATATCCATTGACATGTATATATTTTTTTTTAGAAGACATCCCAAAGTATTGATCTAGGCCCATTTTGGTATATTCCATGCCACCATTTCACTACCAAATGCGATCAAATAAAAAAATGTTTTCACTTTTTCACAAATTATTTCACAAACTTTAGGTTTCTCACTGAAATTATTTACAAGCAGCTTGTGCAATTATGGCATAAATGGTTGTAAATTTTTCTCTGGGATCCCCTTTGTTCAGAAATAGCAGACATATATGGCTTTGACGTTGCTTTTTGGTAATTAGAAGGCCGCTAAATGCCCCTGCGCACCACATGTCTATTATGCCCAGCAGTTAAGGGGTTAATTAGGGAGCATGTAGGGAGCTTTTTGGGGTAATTTTAGCTTTAGTGTAGTGTAGTAGACAACCCAAAGTATTGATCTAGGCCCATTTTGGTATATTTCATGCCACCATTTCACCGCCAAATGCGATCAAATAAAAAAAAACTTTAAATTTTTCCAAATTTTAGGTTTCTCACTGAAATCATTTACAAACATTTTGTGCAATTATGGCACAAATGGTTGTAAATGCTTCTCTGGGATCCCCTTTGTTCAGAAATAGCAGACATATATGGCTTTGGCGTTGCTTTTTGGTAATTAGAAGGCCGCTAAATGCCGCTGCGCACCACACGTGTATTATGCTCAGCAGTGCAGGGGTTAATTAGGGAGCTTGTAGGGTTAATTTTAGCTTTAGTGTAGTGTAGTAGACAACCCCAAGTATTGATCTAGGGCCTTTTTGGTATATTTCATGCCACCATTTCACCTCCAAATGCGATCAAATTAAAAAAAATAGTCAACTTTTTCACAAACTTTAGGTTTCTCACTGAAATTATTTACAAACAGCTTGTGCAATTATGGCACAAATGGTTGTAAATGCTTCTCTGGGATCCCCTTTGTTCAGAAATAGCAGACATATACATAAGGCCGCTAAATGCCACTGCGCACAACACGTGAATTATGCCCAGCAGTGAAGGGGTTAATTAGGTAGCTTGTAGGGAGCTTGCAGGGTTAATTTTAGCTTTAGTGTAGAGATCAGCTTCCCACCTGACACATCAGACCCCCTGATCCCTCCCAAAGAGCTCTCTTCCCTCCCCCACCCCACAATTATCCCCGCCATCTTAAGTACTGGCAGAAAGTCTGCCAGTACTAAAAAAAAAGGTATCTTTTTTTTTTTAATTATCTTTTTTTAGCATATTTACATATGCTGTTGTGTAGGATCCCCCCTACTTAGCCCCCAACCTCCCTGATCCCCCCAAAAAAACAGCTCTCTAACCCTCTCCCTCTGCCTTATTGGGGGCCATCTTGGGTACTGGCAGCTGTCTGCCAATACCCAGTTTGCAAATAAAATGTTTATTTTTTTATTTTTTTATTCCTTTTTTCTGTAGTGTAGCTTCCCCCCCCCCAAGACCAATCCCCCACCCGCTCCCAGATCCCTTAGATTTACTTTTTTATATTTTACACCCCCCCCCCCTTTCTCCCACTTATAAAAAACAATTTTTCTGTAGTATAGCGGTTCCCACCCGCTCCCTCCCCGTGCACGCGCCCGCCCGCCTCCTCCCGTGCACGCGTCCCTGGCGATCCCGCCCCCCTCTCTGACTTAGACCGCATCGATGGCCGCCCACTAGGGTGCCACCTGTCCCTTAAAATACAGAACACTTATAAGTTACACATGCTGCAGGGTGTGCAGGGAGGAATATGAATAGTGCTGTCCAGAAACACAATACATGTTCCTCCCTGCACACCCTGCAGCATGTGTAACTCATAAGTGTCCAGGAAAACATGGCTGAGGTGGCAACCCTACCGCCCACCCGCCTCCCACTTTAGCTCCCACCTACCAATCAATGCGGCCATCGATGTCCGGTGCAGAGAGGGCGACAGAGTGGCTCTCTCTGCACCGGAGGGGTAAAATTTGTTATTGCAGGATGCCTCGATATCGAGGCATCCTGCAATAACCGGAAAGCAGCTGGAAGTGATCAGGATCGCTTCCAGCTGCTTTCCAAACCGAGGACGTGCAGGGTACGTCCTTGGTCGTTAAGTGACTTTTTTTAGAGGACGTACCCTGCACGTCCTTGGTCGTTAAGAGGTTAATCTAACAGTGTTGGTTATACCAAAATCGGTATAATGTAAAAGTACTGTATATCTATTTAAACAATCAAAATTATGGATGAGACTGTCCCTTTAAATTAGAATAATCAATAATTATCTCAAATGAAGATAGTTCAAAGACAATTAAAATGCATTGTCAATAGGCTCTCCCGTGTAAATATTAATTTAAAACAATGCATACCTTTCTCTCAGTTCACTTGCTCTGTTGCTGTCATCATTGAAAAATCTGACACCATATGCATAGAATTATTGCATTAGCTCCCTGTTTGCAAGATCGACAGTCACATATTGTTCCAAAGCGATCCACAGAGATTCCTCATTAAGATTCACAACAATTCTGGGAACTTCATGGCAACGTAGGTTATCGACTTTTGTAGGCATAAATTTACAATTGCCACACTTACACCATTCTGTGTTACCCCCCTATTATTTTGTGACTGTATTTGTTCTCCGTGATCATTAGCATTTAAATCATGGAAATTATCTTCTTTAATAATTGTTATTCTGGGATCTGATATATGAGACATATCAACCACATAGTTTTCATTTTGTGCACGCCTTCTCACATTAATTTATTCTCAATTTATTGTCCAGGATAAATAAAAAATAAATATATTTTTAGTTAATACATAATTTTTTTTTTATTTTTCAATACTATACAATATTTTATATATATATATATATATATATATATATATATATATATATATATATATATATATATATATATATAATGTCTCACCATCCTTTCTATTTCTTGTGAATCTAAATACAATACACAATATGATCTCCTGAAAATGATAAAAAAAACCTGTTAAAAATACCCTTGAAAAATAGTAGCTCTTTGATGTGATATTATTCCCTATATCACACAGATAACAATAGAAAATAAACAGAATGCGCTAAAAACTTACTAAAATTAAGTCTAGAAACAGATAAAGGTTTATCAAAGTGTATATTTATTGTAAAAGTTTAAATATATATATATATATATATATATATATATATATATATATATATATTCACATGCAGTTTAAAACACATAGAAAAATTCCTAAAATGTTATCATCAAATAAATTGTACAAATAAAAACATTTAATATAGACATCAAATATAATCCACCGGTGGTTTACTTATAAGATATAAAATATATTCTGTATAGACCTTGAAATAATATAACACTAACTATCCTAATTTGATACTGCCCCTTATTTAGTAAATATATGTCTGCAAAGTTCACTCATTTGAGTCATACTTGGTAGTCAATAATAATAACTAATCAATTCTTTTACTTGTATATTCGAAGAGCTTTAATATTTGGCGGAAGCCTCCTTATAGTCACATGTTTCTTTGTGTCCCCAAATGGATCGTACTCACCGGAATCCGAAAGCTATTGAACTTACTGCTTTCTCTCACTATCTCCTCTGTGTATCTCGGCCCGTGACAAGCATCGATCACATGTCTGATACTGTCCAATGGGGAAGTCAGATTACCGGTAGTTTTGTTTGAAGCTTTCAGTAAATTGATTCAAACAACTTTTTATACAGTTTTTGTAATCCACATGTTTAGTACTCAGAGCGCTCATGAGATATCATGTTGATGGTTGTTTTACTCAAAAATAGAGAATTTCTATTCCCTTTGTTGCAGTATAATACATATACTAAATCCTTCACTTCAAACAAGTGGTTCTGGCCAGCACAGGAAGCTAATCAACGCGTTTCAGCAGATTGCTTTTATCAAGATGAGCCTTGTGATTTATACCTGTTGTTTAAAGGGGCAGTCTACTTCCATTTTAATGTATTAAAGGGGCAGTCTAGTTTAGTTCCATATACATATAATAAACTAAACAGTTGTTAACCACAAATCTATAGAGATTACAAGATAGCTACTATAAAAGGAAATCGGATAGAATATTACAGTGACAGTATATCTAAAATTGATAGTATATATATCTATAATGAAAATAAAGCGAAAAACTTATTTTTCAAAAAGTGAAAACTGCCTTCAAAATACCAAAAAAAAATTATAATGTTCAGCGGAAATTGTACCTGGCATAGAGTAGAATATAAATATAAATACAATTTTTATGACGTAAAGTTGCAAAATAATTAATTAAATAAATGGATTTAAATCCAATTCAGCAATTAATCCTAGGGGTTCTAATCTTTTAAAGTTAATGATTAATTCAGCTTCAGTCTTCAATATTTTTTTATTAAGATCTCCTTTTCGCCAATCTTGATTGATTTTTCTTATACCCCAATATTTTAACCCTTTAGGGTTTTAAGCATGTGATTCTTTAAAATGCTTTAAGAGGAGGTGCCCCTCGAAACCATGTTCGATTTTAAAGAGGTGTTCTATTATCCTATCCCTTAAATTGTGTGAGGTCTCTCCTAAATATTGTTTTTGGCAGGGGCACTCTATTAAATATACCAAATTTTTATCATTGCACCTGATTATGCCTTTGATCTTATAATCTTTCTTTGTTACTGTAGAGGTAACACTTTTAGTTTTTATTACTAAATTTGCACGCTTTACAGTTAATACATGGAAAATAACTTTCCATTTTATTTCCCCTCAAATCTACAACCTGATTTACCTTTTTTTCTAGTGAAAGTGCTACGTGATAAAATATTTGTTAGATTTCTAGCTTTACTAAAGACCATTCTTGGTCTATCAATTAAAGATTCTCCAATATAGGGGTCCCGTTATAATATATGCAAATGTTTATTTAGAAAACTCCTTAACTTTTTATGGTTGATGCTGTAATCAGTAATGAACGGTATATCTAACCTGTTGTCTTCTTTTCAATCTAAGTACGACAATCTTGAGTGATGAACACATAGATATCTTAAATAAAGGATTATCCTTTACACCTACTAAACAACTAAATAGCTTTAACACATTTATTTATGCAAATAGATTTGTTAGAAACTTAACCTTGAAAAGATATTTTATAAGATCCCCTCTGGAAAGAGAATTTACAAATGAGATAAAAAATATTTTGCTTATTGAATCACAAGGGTACATTCATTCTGGGCTAAAATTGAGATCAAATTTTTATCTAAAACAAGAAAAGGGCTCAATTTTAGAAACATTCGAAAAACTAATTATGGAGGATATAAATTAGATAAATGATGGTAAAAAGCATGTAGGGACAAAAATAAATTAACTAAGAAACAAATCAATCTACTAAAAGAATTGTAACAAACTAAAGAGGTGATCATCAAAAACCTGCAGACAAGGGTGGGGGAATAGGGCTAATGGATAAGGTTAAATATAACGAGATTGTAGAATAACTACTTAAGGATGAGAAGACCTATAAGAAAATCACAATAAATCCCACTAAGGCTTATCAAATATTTTTAAAAATAGAATTAGAAAAAGCAAATTGTAAGGAAATTATTAACGAAAAGTTCCTAGAATTCCAGTCCTTTACACCTTGCCAAAAATGTATAAAAATCTAAATAATCCCCCAGGGAAACCAATTATATCAGGCATAGGATCTCTGACATCTAATTTATCACAGTATATTGACAGATATTTGCAAAACTATGTGGCAAAATTACCATCCTTCCTTAAAGATTTATACAAGTCTCCTCCAAATTTTAGAACCAATGAAATGGGACACAGGACTTATTTTAGTTACTTGTAATGTATCCTCCCTATACACCTGCATAAACCATACAGACGGGTTAGAAGCAACAAATCTTTCCTAAACGAAGATACTTAAGATTAAAAAGGAACAGGCATCTTTTATTCTAGAGGGAATTAATTTGAGAGCAATTACTACCAACAAATATGTGGCACAGCAATGGGTACGAGATTTGCGCCCAGCTAAGCCAACTTGATTATGGGAAAAATACATTTTTGAAAACTCTTTCGTAATATACTGCAGGTATGTAGACAACATGTTTTTATATGGAAAGGAACTCACTGAGGCCTCACTCTGAGAATGCTTCAACTAGGTTTACAATAGAATAAAGTAGAGAAGTAATGCATTTCCTTAATCTGGAAATTGCAATTGAAGACAACACCCATTACCACCAGAACATTTTGTTAAATCAGTAGACGCTAACAATTTAATTCATTCTACTAGCTGTCATTTAGATTGTTGAAATAGTAATATTACAAAAAGGACCATCCAAGGAGAAACTCTAGATGTTTTTTTCCTGTGTCAGATATGTAAGTCCTGTAGACATACATACAGATAAGAGTAAATCATTTAAGTCCTCAAAAACGAAAAAAATAAAATAAAATGTCATCAGATGTACAGATAAAACTATTATTTATATGATTGAGTGCAAGTGGAGTACAGTACGTAGGTTAAGCGAAAAGAATCCTTCGAGAGAGAATCAGGGACCATCTACTCTCAATTGAGTCTGCAACTGAAGAAAGAATCTCCCTGTAATAACAGCAACCTGAAATATTTTTTTTTTTTGCTCTAGTTATAAAGTTAGAGAGAGATAGGAGAGGAGGAGATCTGATTAACTCACTACTTAAATAAGAAGCAAAATGGATTTTTGAGCTACAAACACTTCATCCTAAAGGTTTACATTTAGATTTGCTATACTGGGCACACAAGGACTTC
Organism: Bombina bombina; assembly: GCF_027579735.1. NCBI lineage: Eukaryota > Metazoa > Chordata > Amphibia > Anura > Bombinatoridae > Bombina > Bombina bombina. Next base: position 764,629,196 of record NC_069502.1, on the reverse strand, counting down.
GGCATTAAGAATTTTAATAATGTTGTGTTTTTTAAAAAAAATTGTAGGAACTATTATTACCTATGTATGCATTTTTTATGATTTTATATAGTATGGTACCTATAATAACAATTAGATTTCAAATATATTTAAAACTATTTGGAGATCTACAAAATTAAATTAAAAAAAACAATAGATGTATATTATTTTTATGTGTGGCGTTTGCTTCAAGAGATCATAAAATCTAATGTCTAGCCACAAAACCTTCAAATGTAGAAACCTTCAAATGCAAGATCACATTATAATGTTAAGTTATATTTTCATAATTTTGTGCAACACATACAGTTGAGCCATATTGTGTTTATTTTAATATTTATTTAACATGTCCTATCCTACGTTTATATGTTATTCAAACCTTTAAAAAGCTTTTAAAAGATTTTATATTTTCAAATTCTTAATTTTTAAATGCATTACACATTTCATTGAGATCTGCACATTATATCTTAGAATTTGTAATCATGCAGTAAATTTGTAGATCGCAATACAGAGATATACATATGCTTCCAATTTGGCTTTAGATATGTGTCCAATTATGCGATTCAAAGTATATTTTTTTTTAAACACAGGTGGTTGCTCAATTATGATTACAACAAGTAATCTAGCACACCTGAATAAAGATACAAAAAGAGACCATCGACAACGAGATGTCACATTTGACAAAGGCCAATCAGAAGGCCGAAACGCGTTACCACGTGACCATCTCTGATCAGGATCTTTGTGACGATCACGGAAGTCAGGGTGTAAAGATTTGATACACTACAGGTGCTCTCTGCAAGAGAGGTTTTTTCCATACAGCATTTTCAGACTTCACTTAGCTGAAGTATCTGGAACAACACAGATTTTAGTTGTATTACAACTCGCTCCTCTAGATGGGCAAGCAAACATAGCAGCCTGTGGAGGACTATTCTGGGAATACCGCTTTGGAGGAACTGTGAGTACATAGCTCTTTAATCTGCGTTTGCAAGGAAACCTTAGCGTGTCAATATCTCCTACATTTCTCCTGAATACACACAAAGAGAGAGTAACACTAACTTCTGTATAGAAAATAGGTGCCTGTTCATGCTGCCTTCTCTCTGCTGAAAGGGACATTATACACTAGACTTTTCTTTGCATAATTGTTTTGTAGATAATCCATTCATATAGCTTTTTTTTAAGTATATATATAAGTATAGTTTTGCTTATTTTTAAATAACATTGTGATGATTTTCAGACTCCTAACCAAGCCCCAACGTTTTACGAGAATACTGATGTATACCTACTCCAGCTTGCTCCTTTTTGTGTAAAGAGTATTTTCATATGCAGGGGACGGGGGTTCTGCTTTTTTTGCTATAGAATCACTTTCAGTGGGTGTTCCAGCTACCTTTTTAACAGTGCAAAACTGGGAGCTTCTAAGTAAGTTTTTAAATGGTTTTATACTGGATTTTTAGATCAGTATCTGTGCATATTATTCTTTATAGGACTGTCTATTACATGCAGTTAAATAAAAATTGGTGTATACTGTCCCTTTAAGTGTCTGGTCTTCGCGAGGTGGGAGGAGGAAGAGCAGGAAAAGTATATTTCAAAGTTTGTTGATTATGTGAAATTTGTAATTTTTGTCCTTAGTTTTTTTTATTTTATTATAAATCATTTTTATTTGATTTTACAATTTACAAATAATTGATACATGTTGATGCAAATTATAACAGACAATCAGTATCATAACTGGCATATAAGTACAAAAAGGGAGTAAGGCATCAATCATATAGATAGAAATACATAAACATCTCTGTTACATCTCTGATAAATTTAAACATAGACAAGTTGAGCCTCAGTTTTCAATAGAGTAAAGTAAATTGGAAAATTTAGAAGAATATTTTCCCACAGTGGTACAGGATTTTCGTATATAGGCCAATTGTAATGTGGGGGGAAAAAACAAAAACATTTTTTTACTTATGGAATCAAATACATTAGTAAAAAATTCACAGTCCTCTCTGGTACATCCTAAACAGATTTAACCCCTTAATGACCACAATGTACCCTGTATGTCACTGGTCGTTAGCACAAGTGTAGCAAGAACACGCTATTAATGCCATCCCTCCAGAAGGCTTTGTGGAATAGAGCAGTCTTAACGTTGGTGGCAAGACCGCGCTATAAAACAATCAAGTCCCAAAAAAAGGCCAGCAACATACAGGGTACGTCGCTGGTCCTTAAGGGGTTAAGCATAAACAATGTAAACCTAGTTTTATTGAAGTAAAGTAAGGTTAATTGGAATATTTTGAAAAATGATTTCCCGCAAAGATGGACTATCTTGCATGGACCAAGCTTGATGCCGGAAAATGAAAAAAAATCCTTTTGATTAAGTTATATAGTAGACTATGAACACAGATAAACAAATTTTATATTGTGTGCGGTATGTTACAAGGAAAAACTCGCAATAAGTCTATGAGCAATATAGTGCCAGAGTGCTATATTAGGGAAGGAGTCTAGCTAGTTGAGATGGCTGCCTATAAGCAAAAGGATTACTAAAATATGCTAGTTAGTTATTATAAATTTGCCTCTTTGTGAGACATGTGGAACTGACAACAAATGCTGAAAGAATTATTAAGCTATATATGGATTGTAGTTAGAGTGTGTGTCGGTTGCATATGATAAGCCCTATAATGTGTCAGTATTAATAAATAGTTTTGTATACACTAAACTGGGGGAGTCACACTTGAACTAGGAAATTCAAGATATTTATAAACAGGCTGCTTAATGCTAACTGGGTGAAATGTCAAAGCCATTGAGAGCAATGATCAGAAGAGAGTCTTAATAAGTTGTAAAGGCTATGATATAGATGGGTGATTTGGTGTCTCTACTTATGAAAGAAACAAATATGTGTCTATAACAATATACGGGCAATCAACAAATATAAATTGAGCTGGTATCAATAAGGAGAAGAGGGGGTTTTACCCCGGCCGCAGGCATCAAGCATCTTTACTTGAGCATATTTATTCATTGATACATTAATTGCAGGTATATGCAGAAACCACTCAGTGTACCAGGACGTATAAGAAAATCATCTAGCAAATCAATACAATATAATAATAGAGAATCATTAAGCTCAATATAATCACGAACACGTTAGATGTGTCTATAAAATATTAAGACTCCCAATTAATCTGGTTAACCATCACAGCTATAACAACATTAAAGTATAGAGTTTCCTAGGAACTGTAAGCTATTTCTTCCCATAGCTTTGTGAGTCGAAGGTGACATACTGAAAAAAAAACAACACTATTTAAAATATTGGGCTACAAAATACAAGCATAAGTGCAATGGTAAGGGGTATATTCTCATTGACAAATACATAATTAAGTTGGTTACACATCTGGGTATGAATGTGAGTCTTTGAGATTGATAGCAGATAGCTAGAGCCATTCAGATAGGTACACAAAGATTAAATATAAAATAAAAGAGAATTACTTAAAGGGACAGTCTAGGCCAAAATAAACTTTCTTGATTCAGATAGGGCATGTAATTTTAAACAATTTTCCAATTTACTATTATCACCAATTTTGCTTTGTTCTCTTGATATTCTTAGTTGAAAGCTTAACCTAGGAGGTTCATATGCTAATTTATTAGACCTTGAAGGCCACATCTTTTCAGAATGCATTTTAACAGTTTTTCACCACTTGAGGGTGTTAGTTCATGTGTTTCATATAGATAACACTGTTCTCGTGCACGTGAAGTTATCTGGGAGCAGGCACTGATTGGCTAAACTGCAAGTCTGTCAAAAGAACTGAAATAAAGGGGCAGTTTGCAGAGGCTTAGATACAAGATAATCACAGAGGTTAAAAGTATATTAATATAACTGTTGGTTATGCAAAACTGGGGAATGGGTAATAAAGGGATTATCTATCTTTTAAAACAATAAAAATTCTGGTGTAGACTATCCCTTTAAGTACTATTGGCAGTTTAACATCATCTTCATTTCTAATTGGCATACATAATTAAACAGTGGAGCTCTGTATTGCAGCTATAAACAGTCAACTAGTAAATAAAAGGGCTAAACAGCAGCTCAAAACAAGAGATATCTAAATTCCCCACTCTTGAGGCTAGCATATTCTATATTGTAAAGCAGGTTTAGCAATTCATCTTATGAAAATATACTATTAAGCACTAACCTGCTTCTCTATGCTCTATTACAATTTGCAACAAACTAAGCTAAGTAGCTGTCCAGTGAAAGAATGAGGGGACTAAATGGGCAATCAAGTGCAAAACACCTTTACCCCACACCAAGTTTGAGAACGAAGCCTCCAGGGTCCCATTTCAAACATCCAGTGCCGATTTTCAATTGGGTATTGTAGCAAACCATGACTGACCACAAGGCAATATTAAACAATGTCTCTGAGGGTTTTCCTGGGATTTAGCTGTAGTGGTTGTCTGTCGCAATCTGCAAATGTGAAGAGCTGAATTAACAGTGCTCAAATAGTTGATGGCTAACTCAGAGGTGCGGGAGTGAGGGCTATAGAGAAGCTTGCCTGCTGTCACTTATATAATTAGCGCGCTGCCATCTCAGTGGTGTCACCACCTCAAGGTGCACATAAAAGAGGTAAGGCGACTAGTTAGGTAGCCAGAGGGCAGAGATCTCATCAGATTCATTCTGATCCTCTACGTCGATAGGGTAGCACACTGCATAACGTAGCTTCTCCTCACCGTGGTAGACAGCATCATCTGCTAATCCAATATGGGCGCCCGTATTCTGGGGTACATATTTGTCTGAATAAATGTCATGACATGTGGCAACCTCAGCGTTCCCATCGCCAAGATCTGCAAGCCTGCCAGCTTCTCGTGCATGGGCATAACCGCTGATCACTGCATCTTCACACAGCCCACGCAATGTCAGTGTCAGTTTGGAGAAGTGATCATTAAGGAGCTGCGCCATCGCCGTTTCCCAATCATCTGGAGCCTTCATTCTGGTTGTAATTTTGTCTAAATCTCAGTATCAAAAGCAATTATTCGATCTCGCGAAGTATTCAGTCCCTCTAGGTACTGTAGGAATCCATTGTTAGTATATATGGGCTTTTTTTTGTGACGTATAAACTATCTTTTAGGCTATTTAGAGCTAGGAACTCTTAACAAGCATCTCTTGCGCCGTTGGTAGCTGGCTCCACCCCCGTTCTTACAGTTTTTGATAGATAAGTATATAAAGAACTGGTGTGTTAGAGGCACATGAAACCCACATTTTTGCTTTCATGATTTAGATAAATAATACAATTTTAAACAACTTTTCAATTGACTTCTATTATCTAGTGTGCTTCATTCTCTTGGTATCCTTTGTTGAAAAGCATATCTAAATGGGCTCAGAAGCTGCTGACTGGTGGCTGAACTTTTTCCCATTTTCATTGGCTTACAAATGTGATCAGCTAGCTCAAATGAGTGCATTGCTGCTTCTTCAATAAAAGATACCAAGAGAATGAAGCAAAATTGATAACAAAAGTAAATTGGAAAGTTGTTTAAAAATGTATACTCTATCTCAAACATGAAATAATTTTTTGGGGTTTCATGTCCCTTTAAATTTTTTGGAACCAGTTTTGTGTCTCTTTAAATCTAATTCTCACAATTCTTATTTAATACTTTTATCACTTTAAAGGGACACTAGAGTCAAAATTAATAGTTAGCATACAGTTTTAAGAGACTTTCCAATTTAATTTCATTATTACATTTTGCACATTCTTTTTATATACACATATTCTGAGGCATCAGTTGCTTCTATGTATACTATATGTATACTAGTTTGTGAATGGCTGATGGCTGTCACATGATACAGGGGGCCGGCAAATGTAGAAAAAATACATTTATCAGTAAAAAATCCACTACTTATTTGAAATTCATTGTAAGTGTTATTGCATTGTCTTTTTTTATGCACATGTTAGATATGCAAGTCTACTGTATTTAATGGTACTACTTTTCTTCGATTTTATGTATAAAGGATTTCCCTGAAGCTTCAGAATAAAGTATTAACCTAGTCTTACTGACAGATTACAACTACCTTTGTTCTTCTTTCAGTAATTACTGACACTTTCAAGGGCAGTACCTACTAAAAGATATTGTAAACTAAATTTAGTGGTTATTTTTTCATAATAAAATAACTTTCTGGATTTATTTTTAAAATTAAGATATAGGACCTGATTTATCAAAAACTAGCCAGGGTTGAGAGGGTTTTTGAGCATTAAATTGTAATGTATATGTCTTTACTTTACACTCAGAACCCAGTATAGTGAGATAATCAGATCTCAAACTAAAATATGCCTTTCTAAAATAAATGTTGAGGAACCTTGCAGTATTGATTATAATTATTAGACAATCTCACCAGACTAAAGAACTTTAGAGAATTGGGCCCATAGTATCTTCTTCTTTTCTTAAAAAGACATGAAACTCATGTCATTTACTTCTCTTATATAATTTGCTTTATTCTCTTGGTATCCTTTTGTTGAAAAGAATGCCTAGGTAGGCTTAGGAACAAGCTGCTGAATGATGGTTGCACACATATGCCCCTTGTTATTGGCTTATTGGTGTGCTCAGCTAGCTCCCAGTGCATTGTTGCTCTTTCAACAAAGGATACAAAGAATGAATCAAAATTGACAATAGAAATAAATTGGAAAGTTGTTAAACATTGTATGTTCTATCTGAATCTTGAAAGAAAAGATGTGGGCTTCATGTCCCTTTAAATTTTCTGTGAAATGTTCCATACTGAATATAATTATAAACAAATTTACATTTACCCTCTGAAATACAAACTGTGAAAAAGAAGAAATACTAACTGTGAAAAAGATGATATACAAATTAAAAAGATGAATGTTAAAGGGGCTTTCTTTTTAAAGATATGTTTTTTAAAAACGTATTCGTATAAAACACGTAAATGTAACCACTATTACCTTGGGCCTATCATTAAAATTAAATTGAATTAAATTCTCAAGAAAATCAGGCTGAAAGGTAATATTGTGATCAATATTGCGGCCAAAATGATTGCTGTAGCCGGTTTTTATATAGATACTGTTGCTGTGTGCAAATACAGCTTAATGTATATCAAATTGAACTGAGTGTGAGAATTGGATCATGTGTTTAGTAATGTTGTTGTTCAATTGCAACTTAGTTTATTGGTTCTTCATTCTCCACCACTCTGCTGAATATGATTTAGTTATATATCCACTGTAAACAAATGTTACCGTTTATTGCTACATTTAAGACTGGTGATTGCACTACAATGTTCAGGTATTTAAAGGTACATGAAACCAACATTTGTTCTTGCATGGTCTATCTGAATCATGAAAGAAAGAATTTGGGTTTCATATCCCTTTAATTAAAGGGACAGTCAACACCAGAATTTCTGTTGTTTAAAAAGATAGATAATCCGAGGGGCGCGGAGAGTGCGTCTGTCTAAGATGGACGCATCTCTCTAGAGCTCCGATATCGGCATAGAGAGAGCCTTTCCTCAGGTAGCCATCGCTCGAAATAAGAGCCCGAGAAAAAATCCCCAATAGCAGGGGAACGATAGCGGCAATGTTTGCAGGGTCCAGCTGATCTGAGAGGAGTGCAACCTTTGATCGCCATTTGTGGGGTAAGAAAATGGGCAGCAGCAGTGCCCTGCCTCCTGCAGTCTGAACACACAAATTTATCTGACATCAAACACATCAAACAAAGGGACATGACAGATAAACATGGGAAAAATACCCACTCTCTGCATCTAAAACTGAAAGAGGTGCTCCGATATCATTGATATATCCGGATATGCCTAAAACATATTAGCCTGAGATAGTGGGCCACGACACGTAGATTATATCCCTAATAGGAGTTTAAAGGAAGTGTCTGTGCACTGGTGGCTAAAGCGCTTAACCATGTTATCATAAACCTAACCTAAAAATGTATGCTTAAAAATTGGGCCTGCAGCACATCTCACATAATCAATAACCCATATCTGCTGATACATAATAAAGGGACTCTCTCACTTTCATTAGTTTGATCTGGGCTCTGAGCTTTCAATACTTAAATAGAGACATTGCACTCTTTTATTTGTCAGAAGCATTTGCACATTTTGACCTTAAAATGGCGCAGAAAAGAAATGCAAAATCAGACAGAAACATAAAATCTAATAGTGCTGCTAGTATAGTGAGCACTTTTTTTAAAAGCACTGAAAAGAAAAAAAAAACTGACGCCCTACAGTTGTGTAGTGAAGATGAGTCCCTACAAGATTGCCCTGACACCCCCCAGGGCTCTGCTATATCCCCTGACTGATCGCAACAAGCCTTGGACAGCCCGGTAACACTTAAAGACATGGAAGCTCTGATAAATCAAGTCAAATCTTGCATTAAATCAGAATGCGCTGAACTAAAAAGGGACATAAATGAATTAGGCTTTCGAGTTGAGACCCTGGAAGATGATAGAGAAGAGCTGGTCAAGGAAATATCTAGCATGTCTCACTCTATTGAATTGCAGCAGACACAGATCTCTGATCTGGAAAATAAAATTGACGACATCGAGAACCAGGCGAGGCGCAATAACCTCAGAGTCCGTGGGGTGCCCGAAACGATTAAGGGCGAAGATATTCCCGACCAACTGCAAAATTTGTTCCAATCCTTGGCAATCGCCAATCAGCGAGTTATAGAACACATCCCTCTGGAAAGAGCCCATCGAGCCCTTCGACCCAAACCTACCGTCAACCTACCTCCCAGGGACATCATCGTATGCTTCCAATCCTATAGAGACAGGGAGAAAATATTTCAACTCGCAAGGGACCAACCTACTTTCACCTTCTTAGGAGCCAAAATACAGATACATCAAGATCTCTCCATAAGAACACTCCAGTTGAGGAAAGAGTTTGCCTTCTTCACCGCACACTTGCGAGCCTTAAAAATCCCCTACAGGTGGGGCTTTCCTGTCTCTCTTTTAATTGTCAAGAACGGGAAACGACATGAATATTCTAATCCATCTATGGTGATTGACTTCTGCAGTAAATTGGATATTCTCTCCCCAGAGTCTTCAGACAACCCCCCGGCAAAAGACCGCCCTATACCACCTAAACCACAAAGAAGAATATGGTCTGAAGTGGTTAACAAGCAAAGCAAGAAAAAGCAGTGTGTCGAGACCCCAGACCTGTTCGACCCTACTTGATTGGGGCCACGACTGTTCGAGACCCAAGGAACATGTAAGTTGTTAAAGATCTGGGCATGTTTATCGAGTCCGTTGCAATAAAGTAATTACCCCTTAAACACTGATTTGTAATGTCGGTGACTATTAACCTAAAGGGACAATTATCTCAATAAAATATAAGACATGGAACATATCCTACAAGATGTACAATGTTATAAGTCTTAGATGGTAGAATAGAACTATTTGTTTGTGGTATGTTTACCTAATCTCCTATATAGCATCTCTAGTGGTGGTATGCTGTAAAACTCACAAAGAGTCTCTGGAAACACTCTATGAGCCACTAATAGCAAAAGATGAACTGGACATATTTGGGTAGTTTTGAATAACTACCATTAGACAGTGTCTTCTGGGCGGTTAGGTGACCCAGAATTATGTTATGTTTTTTTTTTGTTTGTTTTTTTTTACTTTTAAGAAGTTGTTAAATCAACCCTGATTACTAGTTGTGCTCTCTCGAGCCGATCTCTCCCCCTCTGTTCCTTCTTCTTTCATTTCTCCCCGTCTTACTCTCTCGCTAGGCAGATGCTGAGCCTAGCGCTTCTCCTATTCTTCTGTCCCTAACTCCTACCCCTCCCTCAGACCCTTTCCACTTCCCTTACTCCTTGCTAAAGTTTGTACAAAATAATTTTCCAGTACTTTGTTCACTACAGTTCGCTCTCCTCCCACCCTAACGAGACACATCTATACAATAGACACACACTTTCCGGACACAAATGTTCCCCCCCCCCCCCGACTGGCGAGCTCAGTCGCTTTAGAATAGCTACACAAAACGTTAAGGGCTTCTTAGCAGCACAAAAACGCTCTATAGCATTTCATGACTTCCTTAAAAAGCAGTTAGATGTTGTGATGATCCAAGAAACGCACTTCAAGAGACATCACGAGCCCAATATGTCCCAATATTACTTTGACCAACATTTTAAAAGTTTGGGCCCAACTAAACATAATGGGGTATGTATCTCCTTCAGAAAGGGAACCTCCTTTAAACTCTTACACAAATCACAGGATCAGGAGGGCAGAATTTTGATTCTGGTAGGATTATACTATGGAAGACCAATAACTTTCGCTAACATTTATGCCCCCAATCGCCCCTCCCCCCCCTTCTTTCGTAAAGTCATCAACCAAATCTTAGATGTGGCCAAAGGCCCAATAATTCTAGGAGGAGACTTTAACTTCCCCATCTCCTCAACATTAGATACTTCCACTGGGAGATCTTACATGCGGAGGAGTCAAATAAAAGCTAACTGCCAGGCAATTGGGGCCATACCTCTACTAGACACCTGGAGAATTACCCACCCCACGACTAAAGACTTCACTTTCTTTTCAAACCCCCAACGCTCCTATACACGGTTAGACTAGATTTTTTGTGACCAAAATACATTGACCTCTCTAATTGACTCCAGATTGCACCACACAGCCTGGTCAGATCACAGTATGGTAAGCTCCACATTTAAATGGTCCTCTAAGCCTCATTACCGCCAACATTGGAGACTCCCCGACCACATTTTCTCAGACCCACTAATCACTACAGACATTGCTGAAAAAACAGAGGAGTTTTTCTCCTTTAATGACCCTTCCTCCTCATTTTCCTTTAATGACCATGTGTATATAGGAAAAAATATTCCAATGTATGCTCAATTGTGCTAAACGCCTAATACCAAGGTTTTGGTAGAAGCAACAAATCCCTGACTTCTCGATGTGGGTGAGAGATATGGATCATGTGTTAGCGTTAGAAAAAATACATTACTCCTTTGTGGGGAAACAAAACTTTATTGCAGATATATTGTACATTTGGGAACAGAGATAAGAGTCCAATCTTGGCAGTAATTACTTATGTATTGATATTTATTTCCCTGTGTCTAGATCTGTGTGTTGTGTCTTGAAGACTACCACTAAATATACACATACTGTGATGTGAAAATCTTTACGCTAAGTGAGCTGTACTATTGCTTTTGACATCTGATGGAACGTTGTTTCTGTAAACCTGTTTAAAATGTTTACAAAATCAATAAAAAAAAAATTAATGGAAAAAAAAAAAGATAGATAATCCCTTTATTACCCATTTACCGGTTTTGCATCGCCAACACAGTTATAATAATACATGTTTTACCTATGTGATTACCTTGTAGCTTAGCCTCTGCAAACTGCCCCCTTATTTCAGTTCTTTTGACAGACTTGAATTTTAGCCAATCAGTGCTCACTCCTAGGTAACTTCACGCACGTGAGATCAATGTTATCTATTTAAAACACATTAACTAATGCCCTCTAGTAGTGAAAAACTGTCAAAATGCATTTAGATTAGAGGCAGCCTTCACAGGCTTAGAAATTAGCATATGAACCTCCTAGGTTTAGCTTTCAACTAAGAATACCAAGAGAACAAAGCAAAATTGGTGATAAAAGTAATTTGGAAAGTTGTTTAAAATTACATGCCCTATCTGAATCACAAAAGTTTTTTTTTTTTTACTTGACTGTCCCTTTAATACATTTCTTTAGCATTGTACACTTCAGAAGTGTAAATATTAATAGTTATATACTATTAATAGTATAATATGAAGGGCTAATAGTCCTGTTTTCCTTACAATCACACAGTTTAATTCACAAACGTTCCTATTCATATCCAGTCTAATATTGCTACGCCAGATTTAAAAGTCTGGTATATTAGGAGAGCATAACAGGACTACAGACTCTGGCCCTTCCAAACTTGTACTTGTATAATCTAGTCTTTTTGGGCCGCACTGCGGCAGATTGGGTCGCAGAAGCTGACTATTTTACGGATAACGAGTTAGAGAACAGTTTAATCTTCCCTTTAAAGACTGTATCGCTCATACATACACCAACCCATTTAATACCCAAACAAGTGAAAAAACTCAAGTCTATATACGCAATAATCCTGGCTTGGAAGCAGATAGGTACACTGCTGGGAATAAATACTAATATTCCCAGGTATCAAACCTTTATAGGCAATATAGAATTCCAGGAAGGATCTCAAGCCACACACTTGAAAGAGCGGCAAGAGAAAGGGCTTAGATTTGCTGCACAGCTTTATCACCCAGAGTCAGGAATTATCAAATCTTTCCAGGAACTGAAAACTGAATTTAATCAAGATTTTTTTGCCTATGTTCAAGCCAGGCATTATACCACTCAACTGCATTCTCAGTACAACTGGAAGTGGACCTGGGGGAAGTTGGAGCAATGGCCGGCCCTGATAAAGGCGGGCCGCTGCTCTATCTCCCCATGGTATACTCTCCTGAACTCTCAGAAAGGCAATACCAATGTTGAAAAATTAGCCCAAAAGTGGTCGGAGCAACTATCTAGGACCATTGATAAGGAGACGCATATTGGGAGATCTTTCTCATTACTACGCAATACCACGATGGCCGAAACATGGAGGAAGTCCCACACAAAGCTCATATATCAGACATATTACACGCCAGACAAGGCTATTAGATGGAATAATGCTGATTTCGAGAAATGTCCAAAATGCAGCTTATGGGCAGCAGACTTATTGCATATGGTATGGCTATGTCCGAAAATAAAACAATTCTGGCATAAACTAGAATATTGGTTAGTAAGAGTGGTAAAAATAAACCCCCTCAAACTTGATTTTTCAAATATAATTTTTTTGTCAAACAACAATGAGGATTTCAGAGACGCCAAAATATTAAATCTAGTAGTTCTGGCCGCAAGAAACTTAATCTTTAAAAAATGGAAAACTAGATTTATACCTACAGTGAATGAGGTAAAAAATTATCTCAAAAAACAATACAGGGTAGAACAACTTGCCACAGATCTAAACCTAGAGGGCGAAATTGTAGCATTCTTCAGCAAATGGTCAAAATTTATTAAAATCTTTTCGTCAATCGAAATAGAGGATATGATAAGCCCATTTCAAAACTCGGAGATAGTTCTCTTGGGCATTTGGTAGAGTGGGGCTGGCGCGGGGGGGGAGGAAAGTTAAAGCAAGGAGGGTACTAAATCAATGTTCTTCCCTTTTTTTTTTTTTTTTTTTTTTTTTTTTAGTACAATTTGGTTAGCTTTAAAGGGCAGTGAGGCACTCACTAGTCTGTGTAGACATTAACATGATAAAGAAGGTCAGACAACATTAACTTTATTTCGCTGTCCACTGCTTTGTTGTTTCAAAGTGTTATTGAGCAACGTAAAAGGAAGGTTTATTTTTTGTTGGAAAATTAAGTTGTCAAAGAATCTTCCAATATTTAACAAATAATCCCTTTTGGTTGATTAAGTTCAATTGCTTTAAAATACATTTGTGTTAGTATAAACAACAGACTATGTCATAAGGCATGATTGTACTGTCTACCGATTTTCCTATTGCTGATGTACTAAATTAGTGCTGTACTGTTATATTTTCTCTTGCTCTCTCTTTTTTTTCACTCTTCTTTTTTGTTTGTTGACACTATTGAAATAAAAATAAAAATGATATTTAAAAAAAAAAAAAAAAAAAATTACATGCCCTATCTGAATCACAAAAGTTTTTTTTTTTTTACTTGACTGTCCCTTTAATACATTTCTTTAGCATTGTACACTTCAGAAGTGTAAATATTAATAGTTATATACTATTAATAGTATAATATGAAGGGCTAATAGTCCTGTTTTCCTTACAATCACACAGTTTAATTCACAAACGTTCCTATTCATATCCAGTCTAATATTGCTACGCCAGATTTAAAAGTCTGGTATATTAGGAGAGCATAACAGGACTACAGACTCTATTAAATAAAAATATATCATCAATCGTATTAAAAGCCCTCTTAAGTTATTGCATACCTTTTAATAACATGGAGCTTTTTTTGCTGTTTAAAATAAATTGCACAATAAGAAGCCCATTATCCTTCCCAACCTCCCCTGACATGTTTCGCCATTAGTGACGGCGTTATTTATTTACCTTTTTCTGGTTTTATCTGTATTCTGTGTTAAGAGGACATTCATAATATGTGTACTCACGATTGAAAGAAAATGTAATAATTATTGTTCTATTAATTTCAGAGATTGTTGGTTTTAATGCATTGTATATGAATATGTTTAGAATTATATGTAATCCTATACAGGTTAAGCTGTGTGCATACTTTTCAGAGAGAAAAAAAAATATTGCCAACTCGGAGACATGTACGCCACCATAAAGTTTAACTCTCCTCTTGCAAGGTGACCTGCTGGGACACAAAGTTCCCAGACATGTCATAGAGATTAATTGGGGCTTCAATAACAATTGCTTCACTGAAGAAAGTGGACAGTATAGTGATCTCTGCAGGGATTTTCGAATCCTGCTCTATGGGTTTTGTAGTTTTTGGCATGTGCAGTGGTTATTTCAAGTTAAGTGATAGTAAACAGGTTAAGGACCACTGCTATACATGAGCATATTAAACATTCTAAAATTTTACTGCCGGAACAACTCATAATGCTCTGTATTATAAACAGATTATATCCCCCTAATTTATAAAGTACAACATTATCCACTGATTATTTTTTGTATGAAAATGTTTGTTGAAAAAAATTATATGTATATATATGTATATATATATACATATATATATATATAATTATATATATATATATATTTATATATATATATATACCTGTATGTGTGTGTGTGTATATATATATATGTGTGTGTATGTATATATATATATATATATGTATGTATATATATATAGTTATTGTTTAACAAGTTAAGGGGCACTCAGAATTGTACCAAATAAGTGCATGCTCCGTGCAAGCAGTCCCAAAATAATGTATACCGTACTTAAAGGGATATTTAACCCCAAATTTTTCTTTCATGATTCAGACAGAGAATACAATTTTAAACAACATTCCAAATTACTTCTATTATCTAATTTGCTTAATTCTTTAAATATCCTTCATTAACCCCTTAGTGACCAGAGCACTTTTCCATTTTCTGTTCGTTTGGGACCAAGGCTATTTTTACATTTCTGCAGTGTTTGTGTTTAGCTGTAATTTCCCTCTTACTCATTTACTGTACCCACACATATTATATACCGTTTTTCTCGCCATTAAATGGACTTTCTAAAAATACCATTATTTTCATCATATCTTATCATTTACTATAAAATAATTTATAAAATATGAGGAAAAATGGAAAAAAACACACTTTTTCTAACTTTGAACCCCAAAATCTGTTACATATCTACAACCACCAAAAAACACCCATGCTAAATAGTTTCTAAATTTTGTCCTGAGTTTAGAAATACCCAATGTTTACATCTTCTTTGCTTTTTTTGTAACTTATAGGGCCATAAATACAAGTAGCACTTTGCTATTTTCAAACCATTTCTTTTCAAAATTAGCGCTAGTTACATTAGAACACTGATATCTTTCAGGAATCCCTGAATATCCATTGACATGTATATATTTTTTTTTAGAAGACATCCCAAAGTATTGATCTAGGCCCATTTTGGTATATTTCATGCCACCATTTCACCGCCAAATGCGATCAAATACAAAAAATCGTTCACTTTTTCACAAATTTTTTCACAAACTTTCAGTTTCTCACTGAAATTATTTACAAACTGCTTGTGCAATTATGGCATAAATGGTTGTAAATTCTTCTCTGGGATCCCCTTTGTTCAGAAATAGCAGACATATATGGCTTTGGCTTTGCTTTTTGGTAATTAGAAGGCCGCTAAATGCCACTGCCCACCACACGTGTATTATGCCCAGCAGTGAAGGGGTTAATTAGGAAGCATGTAAGGAGCTTTTTGGGGTATTTTTAGCTTTAGTGTAGTGTAGTAGACAACCCCAAGTATTGATCTAGGCCCATTTTGGTATATTTCATGCCACCATTTCACCGCCAAATGCGATCAAATTAAAAAAAATGTTACATTTTTCACAATTTTAGGTTTCTCACTGAAATCATTTACAAACAGCTTGTGCAATTATGGCACAAATGGTTGTAAATGCTTCTCTGGGATCCCCTTTGTTCAGAAATAGCAGACATATATGACTTTGGCGTTGCTTTTTGGTAATTAGAATGCTGCTAAATGGTGCTGCGCATCACACGTGTATTATGGCTAGCAGTGAAGGGGTTAATTAGGTAGCTTGTAGGGAGCTTGCAGGGTTAATTTTAGCTTTAGTGCAGAGATCAGCCTCCCACCTGAAACATCAGACCCCCTGATCCCTCCCAAACATCTCTCTTCCCTCCCCTACCCCACAAATGTCCCCGCCATCTTAAGTACTGGCAGAAACTCTGCCAGTACTAAAATAAAAGGAGAATTTTGGCTTTTTTGTGCATTTTTTTTTAGCATATTTACATATGCTTATGTGTAGGATCCCCATTAGCCCCCAACCTCACTGATCCCCCACCAAACAGCTCTCTAACCCTCCCCCTCTGACTTAATGTGCGCCATCTTGGGTACTGGCAGCTGTCTGCCAGTACCCATTTTAGTGAAAAATATGCTGTTATATATTAAAAAAATGTCCCTTTTCTGTAGTGTAGCTTCCCCCCCCCAATACCAACCCCCCACCCCTTCCTGATCCCTTAGATGTTTTAAAAAAAATAAGTTTATTATATATTTTTTGACAATCAACTTGTACCTTTTTTCTGTAGTGTAGCGGTTCCCACCCGCTCCCGCCCCGTGCACGCGCCCGCCCGCCACCCCCCGTGCACACGCGCGCACCTGTGCGCGCCCCCGGCGATACCGCAACCGATCCCGCCCCCCTCTCTCACTAAGAAGCCATCGATGGCCGCCCACCCACCTCCCACTTCAGCTCCCACCCACCAACGAATGCGGCCATCGATGTCCGGTGCAGAGAGGGCCACAGAGTGGCTCTCTCTGCACCGGAGGGGTAAAAAATGTTATTGCAGGATGCCTCAATATCGAGGCATCCTGCAATAACCGGAAATCAGCTGGAAGTGATCAGGATCGCTTCCAGCTGCTTTCCAAACCGAGGACGTGCAGGGTACGTCCTTGGTCGTTAAGTGACTTTTTTAAGAGGACGTACCCTGCACGTCCTCGGTCATTAAGGGGTTAAAGAAATATCAATGCACATGGGTGAGCCAATCACATGATGTATCCATGTGCAGCCACCAATCAGAAGCTACTGAGCCTATCTAGATATGCTTTTCAGGAAAGAATATCATGATAATGAAGCAAATAAGATAATAGAAGTACATTATAAAGTTGTTTAAAATGATATTCTCTATCTGAATCATGAAATAAAAAAATTGGGTTTAATATCCCTTTAAGAAGATAGGGTCCCAAAAATATATGTGGAACCAAAGAAGGACAAGGCTGCACAGGATATCCCTTTAAACCAAACGTTTTATTTTGCAATTTTGCAATTTTACATTGCTACTAATGTCTGTAAGGAATTTTTATTTCTTAGTATGAACTTACTTAATAAATTAACATTATATCACTAATCTGCATACTATCCCTGTTTTTCTTATTTTTTATTAGGATCCATATTTTTTACCTAAAATCAAAAATTTGTGAGGATCCCTAGTTCCCAGTACTAATTTAATCACAAATATATTTAACTATTTTTTTTTTTATTTTTTTTTTTGCACCCCTACTTTTCACTACAACAATTATCATCCATACTGCACGTATACTATATACACAAAAGATCTACCTGGTGGCATAGAGTCACTTTAAACTTACTGCTCTAACACTAATTTCACACCTATTTACTCTCACAATTTAATTTTTTTTTTTTTCCTTACATAAACAAGGAGAAATGAGCATGTTTTAACTTTCATTAACACTTTCACTAAGCAGCTTTCCACGCAGCACACATTATATTATCACTGAAAAGATAGAAGATTATTATACTATTTTATCATCATACCTGAACCTCATATTATTGGTATTGTCTACCCTAACTAAAAGATTAACACTTTCATTAACACTTTCACTAAGTAGCTTTCTACGCAGCACACATTATATTACCACTGAAAAGATAGAAGATTATTATACTAATTTATTTTATCATCACACCTTGAACTTATTATTGGTATACTTTACCCCAACTAAAAGATAGAAGATTATTATATTATTTTATTTTATTTTACCATCACACCTCATATAAGATTTAATATTGGTATTCTCTACACCAACTAAATATAAATTAATGCAAAGGTCTTAAGTTATATACATTTCCAGATTGCGGTTCAGCGCCCCTTCCTACCCCACTATAATTTCTTTTTTTCAAAAACTTTAGGTGTAGTCACTTGTGAGAAGACTACACTAGTGAAGGAGGCTATATCTGGAGTGAGTTAGATTGTTCAAATTACCCTATCTATACGAAAAGATGACCCCGTAAGCATACTGTTACATGTTACACAGCTCAGACAGCGATAACAACCCTTCTTATTCTTTAGCCACACATTTGGCATCTCTTGAGGAAGAATATCGGTTTTCACAAGCAAATCCCTAAGGTTTCTGCCTCTTTTATAGGCTGTCCTGGGTGTGTCCCAATTTGAAAAGGGAAGCGTAGAATCCAACTGGATCAGTTTCCACTCTTCACGGACTGCTCTTGTAACAGCATATTTATCCGGTGTGTAAGTGGTTACAAAAGTCAGCCGTTTTTGTTCATCTGTGATGGGGTTTTTTTCTTGTAGATTTGTGTACTTTGTTTACATTTTTGCAGTTCAATCGGCTTGTAACCTCTTTGTCTGATGCGGACCGTCATCTTATCAAGTTGTTTCAAGTTGGCAAATCGCTGTAGGAGGGCCTTCTCAGGCTTTATAACGCTCACTATTTTCACATTTTGTTTGTCAGAAGAAGGGGCGTGTTTACCCCGAAATGTCACATTCTAATAAATATATCTGTTTGTCGACTGAAGACCAATGAGTGCTTCTTTTTTTGTTTGAGGTTGGATACTTACAGAGCACCCTGGCAGCTGTTTAACTTTTGGTGAGAGTGCACACACCCTGTAAACTTTTTGGATATCATTTTCTTGTGAAGTGCCACCCACAAGGTGATTGAACTGCCTGATTAGGCCATCCATCTTTTGGTTCTTATTCATACTTGGCTCAGACTACTACCATCATGACAGACACAGAGGGAGAGATAGGAGAGGTGGCCACTCTGGTTACAGCAGCACCTATTGATAAATTTTTTGATGACATCTTCCTCTTCACTGAGGGGGATGCTGACATTATACATTTTGCTCTATAGATGAGGAAACACACTCTATATAACACCCTAGCCAAATTTAAACAGAGGGAGATTGATTTGAATCTACACTGGGCATATCTTTCTGATTATCATAAGAAGAGAATGATTCCCCGAGGCTTTAGGATTTGCAGTATACCGACCATTTGGAGTGCTAATCCTGAATTCTGTCTCAATTGGTGCAGGATCCTTAATAAATGCTCTTTTGACCTTATACTATTAGTCATTCGGGAAGTTGGACGTCTACTCAAGGATGTAAGATTCGAGATCCAGTCTTTTGAAGAAGAACATATGAGCCGATTAAGAGCTGATACCACTAATGAATGGATAGAGAAACTCACATCACAAATCAGAACTTATTAACAAGAACTGATAGCTTTCAAAAACCGGAAATTACATACAGTTACACAGGACTATACTGCGAAAAATATTTACCGTTGGATGTTGTCTCCAGATGAAAGAAGACAATTTCGTCCAAGGAGGGATAGACGCTTCAGTAAACGGGCACTGAATAAGGCAGATTCCAGCTCTGAAAACAGTTCTGATTCTGGAGTTATGGCATCATCTGACAATCTGAGTTCCTCTTTCTACTTGTTTAAAGGGACATGCCACCCACATTTTTTCTTTTATGATTTAGAAAGAGAATGCAATTTTAAACATCTTTCTAATTTACTTATATTATCTAATTTGTTTTATTCTCTTGATATTCTTCAATGAAAAGCATATCTAGATATGCTCACTAGCTGCTGATTGGTTGCTGCACATAGAAGCATCGTGTGATTGGCTCACCATGTGCATTGCTTTTTCTTCAACTAAGGATATTTAAAAAATGAAGCAAAATATATAATGGAAGTAAATTGTAATGTTGTTTAAATTTCTATTCTCTATCTGATTCATGAAAGAAAGATTTTGGGTTTAGTGGCCCTTTAAGGGGGAACAGAGGCAATATGAGAGGGCGCAATATGTGGAACCAACAGTCAGCCAATATAGCAGCATTACCTCCGACTCAAGCACATCCTTCCTTTCCTTTTTTTAGGAATAGGCTGAGGCCGCACATGAGGAGGGGGGGCACTGCCTGCTGCCCTCCACTTCAAAGGAGGTACTAGAAGACAATATTATCTTCAATTTAAGCTTTGGTCCCTTACATTCGCTGAAATTTCCCTTTTTAATAAATACCTCTTTTTTGTTCCTACCTCTAGCATGGACACTTTTGACGGATATATTGACATACAAAAGTTTTGTAGGAACCTAAGATTAAAATAATTTTTTCAGGAGGATCATTCTGAACTATCTCCATTTAGATCAAGGGAAACGTTTGACCCCAAAATTAAGAATCCCTCCATCATTACACTAACCAAATATTTAAGTTACTGAAAAGAAAAGGAAATCTCGCCATGACAATTGTTCCTAGACCGAAAGACGGTCTATTGATTCTCTGAGCAAAGACCCCTCTATTGTGATTAGAGCAGCCGATAAGAGACAATGGTTCCATTGTTGTCATGGATCTATGCTATTACAGAGAGGAGGCATTGCACCAATTGAGCGATAAGAAAGTTTATAGGATATTACCTTGGTACCCGACCATACTTTACAAGCAGGAGATCGATCAGAAACTGACCTCCTGGTCCTCCAGGGGGATTGATCACTGAACAAGAGTACCCAATTACCCCAATACTGTATACACTTATGAAAGTGCATAAAGATGCCTGCAAACCTCTGGGGAGACCCATTGTTTCTGCACAAGGGTCTCTGCTACAACCATTAACTCAGTTTGTGGATCATTACTTACAACCATGGGTAAAACAGATGAAGTCATTTATTCAAGACTCTACTGCCTTTATTGGATTGATCACACAGTTTTCTGACCTTCAGACTTCGGATCTCTTGGTGACAAGATTTGGGCATCTTAACGGTCACCAAATGCCTTAGACGGATACCCTTCATTGGTCCTGATAAAGAAATTCTGATTGAACTTTTGACAGACTGCCTTACTAAAAATTACTTTCTTTTTGAAAAAACATTTCCTACAGTTTGCTGGAACAGCGATGGGTTCAAATGTGGCCCCATCCCTACCAAACTTATTCTTTGCTGATTATGAAACTCAGACTATGCAAGTCTTTACCCATTCACAGATCAAGCTGTACTGCAGATACATAGATGATCTATTCCTCATATGGGATGGGGACGAATCTTCACTCAATCAATGGGTCAGTGATCTTAATGAGATCAACAGCATGATTCGTTTTCAACATAGTGCAAATCGTGAACAGATTGACTTTTTGGATGTTAGCATTTTCAGACAAGGGGATAACTTGGGGACTACCGTATATCCTCCCTCATTGATTCACAATATCCCCTCTTCACAATACCAGAAAGTAGTGAGAAATAACACTGACCAGAATAAGTGTTGGAAACAACTTGATGGGATAATGGTCCGCTTCAGACAAAGGATACAAGCCGATTCAACTCCAATAATGTAAACAAAGTGCACTAATCTACAAGAAAAAAACAACCATCACAGATGAACAAAAACGGCTGAATTTTGTAACCACTTACACACCGGTTAAATATGCTGTTACAAGAGCAGTTTGTGAAGAGTGGAAACTGATCCAGTCGGATCCTACGCTTCCCTTCTCAAACTGGGACACACCTAGCATATCCTATAAAAGAGGCAAAAACCTTAGGGATTTGCTTGTGAAACCGATATTCTTCCTCAAGAGATGCCAAATGTGTGGCTAAAGAATAAGAAGGGTTGTTTTCACTGTCTGAGCTGCGTGACATGTAACAGTATGCTTACTGGGTCATCTTTTCAACATCCTCAGATCAAATACCACATGACCTTCACGACTACGCACATTATTTATCATCTACACTGGAAAAACATATGACGATGCACGTACAAGGATTGCGAACCATCGATCTTCTATAAGAAATGCCCTGAAGTCAAACAAAGCTGAATTACTGGTGGTTCGTCATTTCTTGGAAGCTAAACATTCCGTAAAGGACCTGAGGTTCTGGATCATTCATCATGTCCCTCCACTTCGGAGGGGAGGCAACAGAGAGAAGATACTCTTCAAGAGAGAGGCAGGATGGATCTTTGAATTGGGAACACTTGCACCCAAGGGACTTAATGTCAACACAGGATGGCAATGCTTCCTTTAATGATTGCTGACAATGAGTGGTCCACTTTTTATTTTTGAGTTACCAAGGGATTACTTCTGGGCTCATAATTTAATTTAATATATTTTTTAATGAGATTCCATGATCCTTTGACATTATTATTATTTCTTTGTCATTTTTGTAACATATAGTTAATACAGCTGAAAATCTTTAGATTTGTGTGATTTTTGCACATCAGATATTGTTGCTGATTTGTCTAGTTTGACACAAGCATGGTTGGTAACTTTACATTTTTTTCTCTCTTCCTTTTTTCTGTTTTGAATACAGTCACTGATGAGTATGTTTTGTTCTGTACCCAATTATTGATCTTCTATTAATATTTTGAATCTGTATACATTTTTTTTTTATTTAAATAAAAATTTTATTGAGGCATTGAGTAAAAAAAACAATGCAACAGAGGATGTGTCCAGACACGGAACATGAGGAATAAAAACACTTATACAATTCGCATATGAAAAATATACATGGATTGGAACATTGGTGCTCTAATATAGCATTTGTTATCGCAATATCTGATCCATAGTAGAGTAGTATTTATGTAGAAATAAGAGTCAGTGTCATGAAATACAGCTAGATCAATAACAACAGAAAAACAGTTGACATAAGCTATAGTATCTCCTTTGAAACCATGAGTATAAAATGTAAAACTGTATGCACAAAACATGTGTGACTGGAACATAAAGGAATGAAAACTCGATTTTTAAAATAGATAGCTAATGGTCCCTACCCCGAGATAAAAGGTACTCTATAAACTGAAAATAGTGAGAGGTAGGGAGTTGGCTTTTGTCAGGCCTCCGGTAGGCCTGAGTATATGGGAGAGGGGGTGGATGCAGCGGGCAAGAGCCGCTCGTAATGGAGGGGAAAGGAGAGAGGAGAGGGCGGAGCCAGGTAGGATGTTAGGAAGGCACGGACTACAGGGCTATTTAATTTTATAGAGTACAGAGCTCCAAGATGGATTAGGGAGCTTACGAGGGTCCTATAGTGAGATTGCTTAATCAAAAGCTCAGGTACTTACACAAACAGATATAAGATAGGTGGCGACATGAAGGGGAGCTATGTATAGGAAGAAAACCATTAAACCTGGATCCGGTAGCTAAGCAAAGATAGTAAGGCCAGATATTATTGTGTCTAGCATAATGCCATGTGTAGGTAGTCAGACCTCTGCTCTAGTTTTTGAGCTAGTGGGTGGGCGCTAAATATGTAAGTTATGACTTCAGGCATATGTAAATAATATAGAGGCCAAGGGATGGCTTGGAACTTAAGTAAAGGAGTATGACGAAGTTGTGTCATAATATAATGTAGATAACATATGAATAGGAGTAAACAGGTACACATCGTGAGCTCATGTAATTCAATTAAATATGTCTGTTCATCAGCTTGATAAGTGGGTAAGCGAATGACATAAGATAAGGGTCACAGATTAAATGAGTTTTTCAAAAAGTGAAGTACATATGCTATAAGGCTAAGTCCTGTACTCTATAAAACAGGGCTGGCATCATAAAAGTCAAGTCAGAAAGCATCTTATAGTGAAAGCTGTTACATTTGTATTGAATTAGGGCTATCTAAGAGCGAGGCTGCATAAATATGGATGCTTTTACATATACATCTATATATAAGATAATAGCTATCCCTAAATCTACTCTCTTTAAAACCTATACAAATATAGAACTGAGCCCATCAAGCTCAGTTCTATATAGACATAAAAGTCACACCTGGGAACATATAAATAGTGGAGCTACAGGTAGATCAGGATTATTACCACTTAAGTAGTTAAGGCAGGTATGACTAGTAAATTCTGACTTATGATAAGGGTACATTGTGGTGGGAGTCAAAGATAAGAGAGTCAGGGTATGAGTCAATATAATGCAACAACAGTCAGGCCTATGACCTTAAAGTTTAGCTAATACCAGACCTATAAGTTACAAAAAATCTATAATAGCTGCAAACTAATAACGTGTGTGTATATAACTCCACTTCAAACATTTTAATTAGGTTGCCATAAAAGTCAGTCTGTGAGGTTGTAACTAAGAGTACATGGTATATATAGAGTTCCTTAACTGACTTAGGGATACCAAATATAAGAAGTGTTGCGATCCTTCCTCAGAATATCTGAAGGTAGAAGTAAAAATAATTTAAAAAAAAAACAAAAAAAAGTTAGGGCTACTGCATCCGGATCTCCTCTCGAGTAACATCATAAACCTGGGGAAAACATAGCACTAACACACTGTTCAGGAAACATCCAACTTTTTAGCCGGGGGCCTTAAAACAGAAGCATAAGATGCCTGTAGGTATATTTGCGTCTTCTATCTGACTCCAATAACAGGGAGGCCAAAGTAGGGGACAGTGCTCTGGGTGCGATGAGAGCTCATGGGTGAGATACGCTTGGGAACTTGTGGAGGGGGGCAGACTAATAACATTCCGCTGGCATGGGGCGACTCCCTTGATCTTAATAATCTGTTACCTCTAGCTCTACCTCTCTGCGGAAAACAGACGGACTCTGAAGTGATACTCTCAAATAAACCTGGCCCCGACTCTGGAGCATTAGATCTAGCAGCTGGGAAGAGATCCAAAGCACCTCCGCAATTACTGTGATCTGCGAGGCCAGCTTTATCCTCCAACATAGCAGGACGCTCCGTAGTGCTACAGCAGGAGTCCGGCTTTCCCACCTCGGTTGAGCGCCGCAGAGAGAAGATGTCTCCTGTTAAGGTAGGTTGGTGGTTATCCCCTAATGAGCGGTCTGAGTCACATTCGACTCCAGGGCTTTGTAGTGGGGAGGAGGGTGTATCGGTAGAAGTATGATCCATATGTTGTGTATCCCATGAGCCGGGTCTAAGTTCCTCTTCCATAGGGTGTCGTTCAGGGTTGAGTTCTCCATGTAGTAAAAGGAAGTGGTAGTCCATCTTAGCCTCTAATTGTCACAGAAGCTGTAGTATCATCGCCATTTTAGATAGGGGTTGATTCTGCTCTGGTTCAGTGAGTCTCCGCAGCACTTCTCCCTGAAATTCTCTAACTAACTTTTTATTGCTGTGTCAGATAGAATGAGTACACAACGATCAGGCTGCTACTACTCATGAGCAAAGACGTTGTTAGTCTCTCTAATCAAAAATATAGGATGCCTCGTGGTTATCTCCCATCAGAGAAACTGTACCTTCTCAATATTTGTGTACCTTCATCAGTCCTTCAGCTCTGTGGTTACTGTTTTCCTCTCCATAGCTTAAGTCCTGAGGTGTTTGGCTTGAAATTGTAGTAATAATAGCTGTAATAGATTGTATATAGCCAGGAGCTTCACAAGAACACGTCTTGCTCCCTTGATGGCTATCTCCGCCCCCCCCCCCCCCCCCTACATTTTTAATTTTTAACTTTTGTATATTGTTTCACATTTATACTTTTGGTCTTATTGGTATTCCTTTTCATTCCTTTGGGGGCAACCCATGAGAAACAAATTCTGTGACCCCTTGGCTACTGTGGTCATGACGATGGTGGTGTTGACTGCTATTTTCAATTTTGTTATTCCAATTTGTTTATTTAATAGTATATTTTTTTATTTTTCCTTGGTTTCCTATGGGTTAGCCTACTCTATGACGTAGTGGTCCTGTGTGCTGTCATCCAGTTGTTGCTTGTGTCTGTACTGTCAGATTTATGATTATTTTTTTTTATTTTATTTTTATATCCTTGAAAATAGAAGTAGGTTCTGCATACTGTATGATTAAAGGGTGGAGTTTTCGGTTGATGTATCCTGTTTACTATGCCATTTTCTAGATCATCTGTTCACTTTGTCACTATACAGGTTATCCTCCCTTCTATATATCTTTTAAATATTTTTTATATTTTGGGTTGAAAGGGTATTGGCTACACATTAGATTTGGTAGTTTGCCAGGCTGAATACAAGTGGAGATATGAGTTTAACAATTTTGCTGGGGCTTTTAGTGTTGTCTCGTTATACACTAGTGGTGGTGTTTATCTTGGTTACTATAGCTAGGGTGTATTATGCCCAATCATACTTATAGATTCTCTTCGTATATTCCCACATCTGGTGAGGTGAGTATGACGTTTATGAGCTTTGTTGGACTTGTCCCTCCCCTATACTTCTGATTGGCCTATATGGTACACAGCTTACTCGTTTCCATGGCTAGGTATCGTACTCAGTTATATTTCAGAGGGATGGGGCTTTATATACCAATGGTATGTTGTGCGTGGGGACATAGAACATATTTTATTGTCTTTGCTTGTCGTAGCAATGCTTTGATCTTTGTATGATATTTAATTTGTAATTCTTAGCGGTTCTGTTGGGGCTATGAGGTTTGTTCGTGTGATACACGTATGGTATTATTTATTTTGGTAACCATGGTTATGGGTGATTATGCCTTATCACACCTACAGATTCTCTCCGTGTGTTCCCCTATTTGGTTAGAAGAGGAGTATGACGTATATGAGTTGTGGCAGGTTTGTCCCTCCCCTTCTTTGCTGATTGGTCCAGAGGGTATGTAGCTAGGTCGTGGACATAGCTGAAGTTGAGTTATAGGGGAGTTTTTGTAGTAACGATAATTATTTGTAGACAGCATGTACTTCTTTATTTTTGGTTTTACACAACAGCGCTTTGATCTCTGTATGATATTTGTTTGACGATCTGTGGTCGGTAGTGCTGTGTTTACATAATGCTAATGGACGTATTTGGTACTTGAATGGGTGGGAGAGTATCCACCTATTAGGGGACAGTATTTTCATCAAGTACTTGTAACGAATGTTTACAACTATGTTTCTAAGTTGTTATATTTTCCTTTTTTTTATGCGTGGGCTTTTGCACATTGTATTTCTGATGAGGGGTGTCTCTGTGGGGATGTTTTGGAATACCATCACATTTATTAACAGTTTTGGCACATAGCTAATTTTATATATATACTGTGTGTATATATATATATATATATATATATATATATATATATATAATTATTAAAAGGAATGTGGCACTCAATACAAGTCTAAATGCATTATGCTAGGTAAGTGTGCAAGCAGTCACAAAAAGTAATATGAAAATACACCAGATTAAGGAAGGGCTAATAAAAAAAAATAACAAAAGCCATAGTGTGACACAGGCTGCACCAAAAAACAAATATTTTAGTGATACAGCATTATTGCAGTTTAGTGAAATACTCTTGAACAAAACGATGTCTGTATTACTGCATATAGAAATGGCAGTGCACATAAATCTAAAGCATTGTACATATCAGAGATGTCTATTATAATATATGCAAATATCACAACACATGCAAAATTAGGAAAACATCCAAATAACTGAAGCGTCTCTGAGAAAGTTTCAAGGTGCTCTTAGTGCAGCCCCACACACCCTTAATAGTCTCCCAATATAAACATGCCACGATGATAGAAAAACTAGCACATAGAGCACTAAACCAAAGCTGGAAAGCAAGTGAATAGACAGTTCTCAAACATGAGCCTTAACTTACGAATCCTTCGTTATGGGAAGCAAACTCCTGATACCTCACTGAGGAGGTCTTACTTCAAGGTTCCCTGTCTGGATTATTCAATTACCAAAGGCTCCGTGTTTCCAATGCTCATAGCACAGTGCAGGTTCTTGACCATACAATATGGCTTTCCTCCTCAAACACCTTGCTGCAGCTGAATTCTTGCCAACAAGCAGGTAAAATAAATCATAGAGGGCCTGGTTCGTATTAAACCATTCAATCTATGTTTTGTAACCTGCGCCTAGGTAGAATACAAGCTACACTAACAAAGACTCCCTAATAAAGTCTTAAGGAAAGTTACAAATTTGGGACGATAGGAGCGCCAAAAAGGCTGAAGTATTACACAGGTTAAATAGTATTGGGTTCCATCAGAGTCACTTGATGTTGGTTAGTAATAGACAAGTGATCAAAGAGACCCTATTGATCTATATTAAAACATATATATAATGGTTCAAAGGGAATGAATCACGAAATTCCAACAATAAGATAATGATAAAACAACTTGTGTGTTAAAGAAAGATAATAAGACAAATTCCCAGACACAGTAATTAATTAATTGAATGGAATAGAATCTAGTTAAAAGACATCTCTGGAGAGTACAAGTGTTAATAATTACAAATGATTAATTAGTAAAAAAAACTAATAAATGAACCCCACCTAGTGGGAGAGGTATATTCTAAAAATAGGCTATAAAGGCCTCCTAAAAATTTGTTGGAGCAATCTAAAACAATAGTGTCTAAGGGTTTAAAAGACGCTCGATTATATAGTATAAATAATAATATAAAATATATATATACAGTGGGGCAAAAAAGTATTTAGTCAGCCACCAATTGTGCAAGTTCTCCCACTTAAGAAGATGAGAGAGGCCTGTAATTTTCATCATAGGTATACCTCAACTATGAGAGACAAAATGTGGAAACAAATCCAGACAATCACATTGTCTGATTTGGAAAGAATTTATTTGCATATTATTGTGGAAAATAAATATTTGGTCACCTACAAACAAGCAAGATTTCTGGCTCTCACAGACCTGTATCTTACTCTTTAAGAGGCCCCTCTGTCCTCCACTCATTACCTGTATTAATGGCACCCGTTTGAACTTGTTATCAGTTTAAAAGACACCTGTCCACAACCTCAAACAGTCACATTCCAAACTCCACTATGGTTAAGACCAAAGAGCTGTCGAAAGACACCAGAAACAAAATTGTAGACCTGCACCAGGCTGGGAAGACTGAATCTGCAATAGGCAAGCAGATTGGTGTGAAGAAATCAACTCTGGGAGCAATAATTAGAAAATGGAAGACATACAAGACCACTGATAATCTCCCTCGATCTGGGGCTAGATATCACCCCATGGGGTCAAAATGATCACAAGAACGGTGAGCAAACATCCCAGAACCACACAGGGGGACCTAGTGAATGACCTGGAGAGAGCTGGGACCAACGTAACAAAGGCTACCATCAGTAACACACTATGCCGCCAGGGGCTCAGATGCTGCAGTGCCAAACGTGTCCCCCTGCTTAAGCCAGTACATGTCCGGTCCCATCTGAAGTATGCTAGAGAGCATTTGGATGATCCCGAAGTGGATTGGGAGAATGTCATATGGTCAGATGAAACTGTTTGGTAGAAACACAACTCGTCGTGTTTGGAGGAGAGAGAATGCTGAGTTGCAACCAAAGAACACCATACCTACTGTGAAGCATGGGGGTGGCAACATCATGCTTTGGGGCTGTTTCTCTGCAAAGGGAACAGGACGACTGATCCGTGTACATGAAAGAATGAATGGGGCCATGTATTGTGAGATTTTGAGTGCAAACCTCCTTCCATCAGCAAGGGCATTGAAGATGAAACGTGGCTGGGTCTTTCAGGATGACAATGATCCCAAACACACCGCCCGGGCAATGAAGGAGTGGCTTCGTAAGAAGCATTTCAAGGTTATGGAGTGGCCTAGCCAGTCTCCAGATCTCAACCCCATAGAAAACCTTTGGAGGGAGTTGAAAGTCTGTGTTGCCTAGCGACAGCCCCAAAACATCACTGCTCTAGAGGATATCTGCATGCAGGAATGGGCCAACATACCAGCAATAGTGTGTGACAACCTTGTGAAGACTTACAGAAAACGTTTGACCTCTGTCATTGCCAACAAAGGATATATAACAAAGTATTGAGATGAACTTTTGATATTGACCAAATACTTATTTTCCACCATAATTTGCAAATAAATTCTTTCCAAATCAGACAATGTGATTGTCTGGATTTGTTTCCACATTTTGTCTCTCATAGTTGAGGTATACCTATGATGAAAATTACAGGCCTCTCTCATCTTCTTAAGTGGGAGATCTTGCACAATTGGTGGCTGACTAAATACTTTTTTGCCCCACTGTATATATAAAAATAAGAATAAAATATTCTTAGTGAAAAAAAAATATATATTTTCTTAATGAAAAAATATATATAAGAAAAATATTAAGAACAATATGTGAGAAAAACTGTGAGAAAAAATAAGTGAGAGAAATGAATGTAATCAATATGTGCAAATAGTTACTATGTGCAGATAGTAAATAATGTCAAATCTATGTTATAATCAAAAAGTGTGATTGAATCTAGTGTAATGGAAATATATGTTGTGGTGATATGATGTGCAAAACACAAATATTGTAAATATCTTTGAATAAGCTAGTTAATAAGAAACTAATAATGTAGTTAAAATGTGAACAATTTATTACAATAAGTTTAAACTAATGAAAAATAAATACAATTAAATACAATAAATCCAAATTAAGAGACATGGACAATATACAATGTTACAAAGTACAAACTAATAATCTGTGCCGGCACAATACATGTAGCTAAAAAGAGAGATCTCTAACACTGTTTCCTTTACACTAGATTTGATCACACTTTTTGATTATAACATAGATTTGACATTATTTAAAGAAAAAACAATCAATATTCATTCCGGGCAAAGAGAACTATAAAGGTGTGTTACAAATAAATCCAGTAAGTCCCATGAAAGGATAAATAACTCCATACTCCATAAATATCAAAAAAGGTGAGCAGTAAAAAACAAGAGCAACGTCTAACCGGTTTCGGTCAATTAGACCGTAGTCTTAGACATAAAAAAAAGATATCAGGTGCAAGCTATTTAAAACTACAACTCTTCTGTGATTGGTGTTTGTTAAATGCAGCTCACACTATTTTTAACCCTATATGTATCAGTATTTATGTAGGTAATTAGTATGAATATGGAAACTAATAAAGTTAAAGATACTAGTATTAGGTGTAAATGTACAAAAATACAAGTGTATGCAAATGCAAGACATGAATAGAAATTATTAGTCTAGTAGATACAATAGATACTAGTACTTCTACTTTGTATCCCAACACATAATAAATGATATTAATCATAATGGTACAGGAATACTTTAAGCCACATGCATTACATGCTGATGAAGATGCTAAGATCTAAAGAGAATACCTGAAGCATTTCCTGTATCGACATATATATATCAACCACAAAGTAAGAAGTAAGAAATATACTATGAACAAACAAGTTTTATTTATACTATACAATACTAGCTCACTACTTATTAGTATATAGTGTGGAATAGTAGTATATTTCTAGTTACTTCAAATGGAACAGTGTCATGTATCTTATAATTATAAAGACACATTTAATGTTATGGTAAAGCTATATATCAGCTTTACCTGTGCCAATAGTTGATAATGTCGAACTCTGAATTGAATCCTTTAGGCAGCAGGCTACCGAGCTTATGAATCCAGTAAATTTCTTGTCGGGATAGGATGTGAAATTTGTCTCCTCATGGGGGGCTCACAACCTGCTAGATAGCCTGCCACCTAAAGGACAGCAAATCACCATCATGTTCTTCCAAAAAGTGTTTCAATAGAGCTGAAACTGCTCAGTCGTTACATATGAAAGGTGTTCCTTAATGCGAGTACCCACCTCCCTTGTGGTTCTCCCCACATACTGGCGGGCACATTTTGTTGCCACATTTGACACATCCTTTAGTCTCAAATACTTCTGATGTGGTAGCTGAGGCAAAGGTAGTAGATGTGTTAATATGATCACACGATCTGCAAGATCTTTTGCCACATTTGAACGTGCCATTAAAGTGAAGCCATGAGCTTCCACTTTTTTCTTTTTTAAATTCTTCCTTACTATATTACATACCTGATTGTATTGGTTGGAGTATGTGGTTACCATAGTAGGTTGTTGAAAGTCCTCATACTGAGTACAGTTACGTCTTACTCTCATGAATTGGCCTTTTGCAATTCCCCTAAATACATACCCGGGATGACTACTATGGGCATGTAGAAGGGTATTGCCTGAAATAGGTTTTCTAAAGAGAGTCAAACGTATTTCCTTAGATTGGTGATCAGATGTTAGTGTAGCATCCAGGTAATTTATGGATGTTTTCTTCCCTTCAAAAGTAAATTTAAGCCCTACTTCATTGGTATTAAGATGCTCAACAAAGGCCAGGGCTTGTCAATGAAACGCATGTATTTCACAAGTGAGGAGGAAAAGATGTTGCTACTTCCATAGACGTGGAACCGCTCCCACCACCCCATAAAGAGATTAGTGTAGGAGGGGGCAAATTTTGCCCCCATTGCGGTTCCATGTCTCTGGAGGTAGCAATCATCATTGAACATAAAGAAGTTGTGTTGCAATAAAAATTCAATTGCACAAATCACAAAATTCCTATGTTCTTGAGACAATGTGGTATAATGATCAAGAAAGAAGGACACTGCCTTAATACCAAATGTGTGAGGTATGGTAGAATACAGGGAAACCATGTCAATGGTTAACTATATTCTGGTTCCCATTTAATCTTTTCCAGTTTGGAAAATCTGTGTGTAATGTCACGTACGTAACTGGGCAAAAATTTAACTATGGGCTGTAAAAACTCATCTACCCATTTTGACAGCGGTTCTAGAAGAGAGCCAATAACTGCCACTATAAGCCTGCGCTGTACATTATCCAAACTCTTGTGAACCTTCGGAAAATGGTGGAAGATGGGCATTACCGGGCTATCTACCATTAGGCAATCAAAAGTCTGCTGATCAATGATGCCCATCTCCACACCATCATCCAAAGGGTCCACAAGCAAATGCTTAAAGTGTGTAATAGGGTTCCTAGAAAGAAGTTGGTACGCTTCAGGATCCTGTAACTGTCTGAGTGCTTCATTTACATATATCTCTTTGTCCAGAACAACCAGACTGCCACCCTTGTCTGACTGTCTGATGACTATATGCTGGTTGTTCTGAAGTTCAGCAATGGCATCCCATTCCTTTCTGGACAAGTTTGAGGCTTTACCCTTCTGTGATTTAGAGAGAAGGGTAAGAACCTCTACCACTCTTTTATGGAAAACCTCCAAACTTTTCCCTCTAATATGTAGAGGATAAAAGTTTCAACATGATTTAAGTGTATGTTTTACCTTCTCATTAGTCTCAATAGTTCTCATTCTCCCTTCAGTAGATAAGTCCTCTAAGCTAGTAAGGGCACATACATCTAAAAAAAGACATATTATCATAATTAGGTATGTTAGATGTTTCCATTGTGTGTGTATTAGTCTGGGTATCCACGTCTGTGAAGAACTTTCTAAAAGTTAAGTCCCTCACTAGCCTGTTGACGTCGAGAATGGTTTGAAAGAAGTCAAAGTTGCGTGAGGGTACAAAACCTAATCCATAGCTTAAAACTTTTAATTCAGTATCTGACAAGGTATGTGAAGAGAGATTAATCACTGTATTATCTATTGATAATGATGTCTCTGTGTCTGTCTGTTCTCTCTCACTGGGTATCTCTGCTGTTGTTCTGTTTGAGGTGTTAAAGCTATCTGCATATGACCTCTCCCCCCTCCCCTGGGTCGTCTCGGGGCCCAGTAAAAAACCTGAGTCGTTGATTCTATATTATCTGTACCTCTAGGGTTAGTATCTGTGTAATATTGAGAGGTCTTCCTCTTTGTCTACCCCTTTTGGGGACCGCCCCTGCACTGCGTAGGTCTTTTAGAATACTTCTAGGTGCTATGCTATCTTCTTGAGTCCCTATTTCTGATACTTGGGGTAAAGGTGCTTCCTCTCCTTCAGAGCCAGAGTATGCATCATTCTCAAAACTAGATGCAAATCGGGGGCGGAGCCAACTGCAGATGAAGCTGGATGTGTTTGAGCAGAGCTCCCGGGCTTTGAGATAAAATAAAGCAAATACCGTCATGTTTTAAACTTTAATTTTCCTATCATACCACCCAAGAGCCCTTTAATACCCACATAGGAACACAGAATGAACAGGAGCTCCGCGCAGACGCTGCATATTGAATTTGCGCCCTTCAACCCCATTCCGGGGTATACATCACCATTTGGATTGCCGAGCCCACTCAATTTAGAGTTTGGTATGGATTGAAGCATCGGAGGGGCTACGAACTACCAGATCCTGAGTACCTGACCCTAATCAGACGCTCACACTCTACATCTCTAAGGGCCGCGGCAAGCACTTTACCTGTGGTGCAGCGCCAGTATGGAGGCCTGGGAGCAGTCCATGCGGCGGCTCATAGATGAGCACTTTCAGAGTCTGGAGAGGGACCTTACATTATTAGTTTCAGCCCTAATGTTGCGACCAAGGCAGACTGCAGCACCCTCTCAGTGTCAGCAGCACGCGGGGGTCGACGCCACAACCACATGCGCACCTCAGAGAGGTCATCTACCCACCCCAGGTGGTCCGGTCTTGGAATCCCTATGTCCCGGTCAAGAGAAGTTGAAGTTTGTGGTGAGTCCTCCTATATGTGACCCGACCGTGGCCCAGAATAATGATGGAGTGTTGAATCCGGAGAGTCTTCTATCGCAGGGCGCTTCGCCATCTGGCAACTCTGGCCAGTTGGAGATCCCTGTACTGGTAGCACACAAGACACCCTACAATTCAGTAGAAATTGCTAATTTTAAAGTGACTCAATGGCTCAACCACGGCCCTTTACATTCTTTGGGATTGTTCCTTTGTGATTGAAAGGACATGATATTTATATTGAGCCTGACTTATTATGAAATGGGATGATCATGCTGACAGATGATCTTGCCCCTTGAGATAATGGTCACTGAGCTAGACAGGGACATTTACTACATTTTAACGATCCATATATGCAAGTTTGTTTACTATGTTCTGTTATAAGTTCAAAATTCTGTTGGTTATTAACCTGACATGCATATTTGTCTAGCGTGTAATTTTATCTCTCATCTGTTTACTGCATCGATTAGCTCCTCTTTTCTTACTTAAGCCACATTGAGGCAAAAGCCTATTTAAGCTCCTGCCGTTAGCAATTTTCTAGTCCTAGAAGAGATCTTTTACAAGTGGGGGCTTTAGAAATGTTAGACATGGCAAATGTATTTCAAGTACAGTTGTAAAGTTATCTTAACGAGTGACTGCTGTCTTTGTTGTTTTACTGCTGTATCCTACCCTACTTGCTAGGTTAAGCATCTCATGTCTCCAGTATCTTACACTTAGCAGCTTTTCACCTCCCATAAAGCTTGTATATAGTTAAAGAATTAGCTAACTCTAGCCTAACAGATGTATAGTACCCTTTAAAAAGACCAAGCCACCCTGCAAACTTCTTGTGAAGCTCACGCATGAACTAGAGCTATAACTGCGCAATGACTGTTCTCTATAGCCATCTTGGTTCTGCTGTGACTATGCTGATATAAAGATAATGCGCATTCTTACAGATAATAATGTTGTAGTGATATTTAAGTTTACAGCAGATGTCGCTATACGTTTTGCTCAGGATAACTTGTCAGTCACCCCTTATGGTTATATGAGTGACTCTAGATTTATCCCATAAGGTTCCATCTAGTGTATAGGTTAAGATGTTTTTCCCATAGCTAATTCAATGATTGGGTTAGACACTGTTCTTTATGTAAATTAACCTCACAGTGCTCTAACGGCTAATTTGACTCCATATGCTACTACTGTCATAAGGTTCTAGAATAACCCAGCTTAGCTCTACCCAAGCATATGTAACTGTGTGTGTGTGTCTGAGTCTGTAGACATGCATATGCCTTTATAGGTTTAGCCCCTTATAACTCCTGTAGAGATATACGAGAGTATGTGGCTGTTCGATGTTGGGAGCAGGCCCCCAACCTAGATAAACTAGTGCTGACATGGTTACTAGGGTCAAAGAATGATTTTGCATTAGAACCTACCTCACTTCTCAAAACAGCTTCTGCACTGGTCTTTGGGTATAGGGCCCGTACCCAGGTGACAGGGTGTAAAATGGTTACAGGAGTAGATTACAAACCCACTTATGGCCTGGTTTTGATAGTTACATTTCTACTTCGTGTCTTTACAGGTAGTCTCAGAGATG
This sequence comes from Bombina bombina, assembly GCF_027579735.1. Classification (NCBI taxonomy): domain Eukaryota; kingdom Metazoa; phylum Chordata; class Amphibia; order Anura; family Bombinatoridae; genus Bombina; species Bombina bombina. Next base: position 764,592,820 of record NC_069502.1, on the reverse strand, counting down.
AAACTGTAGACCCTCTATACTAGTCAGCCTTACTTCATAGTTTTAGCCGATGGTCTCACTGTGCATACTGCTTTTTCCTTTTGTTTGGAGTCTTGGCATAACTTTGAACCTTAGATAAAACTCGCACTTTACAGCACACTAACTGTTAATTTCACTCACATAATGTCTGCCTCGTATTTATAATGTATGTATGAACCTTTTTAAATACCTTCACCCAGTTGATATAGCAGGGTATCACTGCGTACCTTATTTTTTGATCATCATATGAAAAATGTTTTCATTTCTGTCCGTCACTTATATGGCATATATGTATAGCTAACTATTATTATTCGACTATGTTATAATACTTATCAAGAATGACAGGAAGGTCAGAGGAGATTAACTTCTTCTAGGTACTTCTCCCTAACAAACTACCCATGTCCTAGTTAAATGAGAGTCCCATAGTAACTGAATTACCACCTCCCCCCCCCCACCTCCAAATAATAAATCTCCTACTTCAGGAGCCTTAACTATGCGGTTTTTCTCGCTTATACCGTACCCTAGCAATTATTCTTATTTTTTTTTTCCTATCAACTACTCTCATTTATGTAGCATTTCTCTTTTCCTCTGTTACCAGCTTTATTATAGCCTTTGAATCTATATAAACATTTGCATATCTTCCCATCTTATTTATGTACAGGAAAAGAATCCCGTGTGTATAATATTTCAAACCCTTTGGGGTCTGTGGCCCCTTGGTTACTGCCTTGTTATTACTAACTGTAGTCCTAAAAAGTTAAAAAGAGGTTCTTCATATGAGGCCCATGAGTGGCCCTATCATATCATTGTTTACCTACCTTACTTTATGTTGATAACATTTCTGTGGCCCAAGAGCGGTCGTATAAAACTAATGGTGGGTATAATGTCTGAACAACATTTAACGACTGCTTTTAATTTGTACTTTGTCATCTCTTTCTCTTGTGTTTTTGTGCGATTACTTTTGACAATCTACACTGTAACAATTTATTTTTCTTTATAATAAGTAACTAACCTTTACTGTTTGTATGTTTGAAAAAGAACCTCAATAAAAATATTGGGAGGGGGGGAATAGATGCAAATCTGTCCTCATCTGATAATTCTGGCTCTGAATCAGAGAAAGCAACATTTTTGGGGGTATTGGCTTTGGAAGCTTTAGTACCTCCACTATTCATTCTACTCTGATGTTCTTTTGGGCCAGAGAAGTGACCACCCTTTCCAGAGGGATATGATTTGGACCAAGATCTACTTCTTTGGTGGCAACGCCATATATAAATATACAGTTCCCTTAGTATAATCCTTCTGGTCTCGAATAAATTTGCAATGCTTGATCTGAATAATTAGCTTCCTAGACTATTCAATTGTGCTTTTTAGTATGTTGTCATATTCAGGGTAAACATCATATCCCTTAAATTTATTCATATCAACCTGTAAAAGAGTAATTTTGTTCTTAACCTCATTCAAAAGCATATCTTTATATTCAATGAGCAGTGCAATTCATTTTAAAGAACAGTCTGTTAATGTCTGATTCCATCTTTCGATAAAGTTCATGTCTTGTATATCATATGTAGGAAATTTATTAATTTGAAGTCCCCTCTGTACCATTTTCATGACAATATATTTGGATAATATCCATTTGTCCCACTTAAGTTTTTGTTCCTTCTATTCATAAAAGTGGTCACCCAACTGGGTGTTGGGAACATCCTGTGCAAAAACATCTTTAAGCTCTAAAAGATCCAAGTTCTCATCGTCTGTGTCTTTTAGGGAAAAAAAGGAGTCAGTCACTGCCACATTCTCCATAATGATGTATTTCTATAGGAATTCCAACTGGATTATGAAAAATAGTTATAATTATAATCAGTGTGGGAGGCCTTAATAGTCAAGCCAATTCAATTTGCTGATATAGAGCTCTTTCCAGCGGTCATATGTCTCCACCAATCCAGGGAAAAGACAATGATAACAGGCGAACAAGAAATGCATGGTGCTGAATAGGGACCTATGGGAGCTAGAAGCTGTTACTAATCGCAACTTGCAGTGTATATAAATTGAGGTAATAGGGAAACAAGTGTCCTGCAATCCAGAATTGCAACAGTAGATAGGAGTATGTAGTATATATAAGTAACGGAGTACAGTGTACAGCGTGTATCAATAGCCTAAGTAACATGCAGTTCGTGACTCTTTAGATTCATGAGCAATCAATGTTTGCAGAACCAGTGTGCAATCAAACATAGGCTGAACCTTGCTTGCGGTCGGTCACGCTAAAAACTGAAAAGGCTAACACTCAATAGTACCCGTGTAAAACAATATATATATATAACTACTTAAAAGACTCCTTAAATCCGTCACCTAAAGTTGTTGCTTGTCTCAGTTATGCATCATTCGTAGTAATCACTTGTCTCCGGTCTACAATCAACTTACAGCATGTATCCATCGACTGCTGCAATTTGTATCCGTGTAGCTTGTTTACCTTGTAAGCGTCTCATCTGTTCAAACACTGTGCGACTTCGCTCTACGTCATCGGCACCATAGGTCCCGCCTCCGGACTCCTTCAGCTGTATCATCGGCTCTCCCTCACTTGCGCTCAATGCAACTCAAGAACAAAAAAAAAATCTTAGGAATGGAGTACCAGTACTCCACAGCAAACAAAGAAAAAACAATCCATATTCGTTCCGGGCAAAGAGAACTATAAAAGTGCGTTACAAATAAATCCAGTAAGTCCCATGAAAGGATAAAACGTAAGAACATTTATTTATAACATTAAAAAGTAGGCAGACTCCATAAATATCAAAAAAGGTGAGCAGTAAAAAACAAGAGCAAAGCCTGACCGGTTTCGGTCAATTAGACCGTAGTCTTAGACATAAAAAACAGATAGGTGCAAGCTATTTAAAGCTACAACTCTTCTGTGATTGGTGTTTGTTAAATGCAGCTTTTTTAATTTAGTTTTTATTAGAGCATTAGAGAGTATACAACATAAAAGAGACAAAGAAAAAGAGAGAAATGTTGGTACAATTTACATTATGTAAAATTTCCCACCCTGTAACCAAAGTAAATAAATTAATTTAGGTTCAATTCTCAATAATACTAAACAAGGTAAAGCTTTCTGTTTCCATCTTATTTTCCATTAATATGATTGCGTTATCAACAGTTGGCAAAGATGATATATTACACCAATGTATATAAATAATTTCAAAAACAACATAACAACACCAACATTCTCTTCATCAGTAATACATTATATCTACACCTCTAACATCTTTATTTTCCCACATTAATCTATACAGGATTTGGGTTATCGCCTCATCCTAGAGCAATAAGTCCATACACATACTAAGAGCTAAGATCATATTAACAATTGACATAGTGACATATAAGCTATACCAAAATCGCTGTTGGCAATGGGAACAAACAAACGAGAGAGAAAAAAAAAAAAAAAGAATTTTATCTCTCTCTCTCCCACTCCACCCCGTCATTAATTCATACCTGTCTCCTCTGTAGTAAATAATCCACATAATTACATGTGAGAAAGGGAGCTAAAAACTGAGCTTGCGTATTTTTATCGTATGACTGTATGAAACTGTACCATTTATTACAATATTTCTTTATGCGTTGCTCATTGCCGGCGGAACAATCAAATTGTTCCATTACAGCTTGTTTCATCATCAGATGTGTTAAATTATGAATTTAGGTTTTTTTTATCTTTCCATCCTTTAAGGATCAAGTATCTACCACCTAAGATCGTGCAATTAATAAAGCGCACATTTAATTGTCTACGATTATCATAGTCGACTAAGAGAAATATATGCCTTTTTTCCAATTTAACAGTAACCTGTAGTATTTTGCTTAGCCAATAACTTATCTTGGCCCAAAATTGATAGACATAAAACATATGTATTATGTCAGCGCTAGTATTTGCGCATCTAGGACACAGATGATCAGAATTATAAAACCATTTATTTAAGGTAGCAGGTGCAATATAGCTTCGATTTATCAATTTAAAGTGACTTTCTCTCCAATTCGCCGCCAAAGTAGCATTTTCTACTTTCTGTATACTTCTGCTAATATCTTCTTTTTGTATATCTTGTAGCTCTGATGTCCAAATAAGAACTGAGATTCTCCTCACCTGACTGTTCTAGTATTACTTTAAGCCAATATTTCAAAGAATGGATACCGGCTTGGTATAGAATTATTCCAGAGTGTATATTAGAATTTACCCAAATATGATTTGGCCTCCTAATAATTGAGTTATACCAGTAACGTATTTGTAAATAGGCATAAAAATCTAGGTTAGATAAACCATATTGCTGCCTAAGTTCTGCAAACGTTTGAATATTAGGGCCACCAGGGTCTTTTAGTTGAGAAATATACTTTAGGCCCTTATTGGCCCAGATATTAAATAGTTTATTATTAATTCCTGCTACAAAATACAGGTTCCCAACTATCGGTAGATAGTTGGAAACCGAATGATCAGCTTTAAGCCAGTCACATATGCGATACCAAGCTTTTAAAATATTACATATAGTCATATAGTTTTTTACCTTGTCTGGTAACTTTCTTAGATGGCAGTGTAGCAGTGCTTGTAAGCTATATGGGGATACAATATATTCCTCTGCCACCAAAGAAGCAATATAATTACCTTGTGTGAGCCAATCTAATGCCACTTTTCCTAGACAAATGCTATTGTATATCTCAAGTGAAGGAAGTGAAAGACCCCCCCCAAATACTTAGCTTGCATTAGCGTATTCAATGCTATTTTTTTGCATCCCTTTCCCCATATAAACAGTCTAAACTTTTTATACACATTTTCAATATCCTTTTTGGGCATCAGAGCAGGTATATTGTGCATAAGATATAGAAACTTGGGTATTAATATCATTTTAATTAGGTTAACTTTGGCAGTGAGTGAGAGTGGTAGTTTAGCCCAGCTTTCTAGATCTCGATTAGTTTTATTGATCAAAGGAATATAATTTATTTTATACCACAGTTTTGGGTCGTTACATATATTTATACCCAAATATGTGAATTGTGTATTTATTTCTTTGAATGGAGTTTGTATAACTCATTTCACATTTTGCAAGATCCAAAATAGTTCAGATTTTGCTGTATTAATCTGATATCCAGAAAAAGAGCCGAATAACTGTATAATCTCTAGTACCTTGCCAACCTCTGAGCTAGCATCTTTAATAAATAAAAGTAAATCATCTGCATATAATAAAAGTATAAATTTCTGCTTTCCTAAGCATATTCCTTCTAAACGCTCTCTAAGCTTAATTGCTAAAGGCTCAATTGCCAGGTTAAACAGGAGTGGTGAAATTGGACAGCCTTGTCTTGTCCCTTTTGCTAACTCAAAGTTGTTTGTTCTAATACCATTGATCAATAGGGCCGAAGATGCTTTAGTATATAAGGCTTTAATACATTCTACAAACTGATACTTAATCCCAAATTGGCCTAACGTACAAAACAGATGGTCCCAGATTATTGAATCGAATGCTTTTTGTGCATCTATTGATAGTATGGCAGAATTCTGTAATGACCTACTCTCTAACAGTAAAAAAACGTAGGTTGGCTGACGGGTTACGATTAGGCATAAATCCAGTTTGATCTATACTTATTAGAGGAGAAATAATTTTTTTTTCAGTCTTTTAGCCAATATATTTGTAAAAAATTTATAATTGGCGTTCAATAATGAGATAGGTCTATAAGAGTCTGTTCAAACACTGCACGGCTTCGCTCTACGTCATCGGCACCATAGGTCCCGTCTCCGGACTCCTTCAGCTGTATCATCGGCTCTCCCTCACTTGCGCTCAATGCAACTCAAGAACAAAAAAAAAATTTTAGGAATGGAGTCCCAGTACTCTACAGCAAACAAAGAAAAAACAATCCATATTCGTTCCGGGCAAAGAGAACTATAAAAGTGTGTTACAAATAAATCCAGTAAATTCCCATGAAAGGATAAAACGTAAGAACATTTATTTATAACATTAAAAAGTAGGCAGACTCCATAAATATCAAAAAAGGTGAGCAGTAAAAAACAAGAGCAAAGCCTGACCGGTTTCGGTCAATTAGACCGTAGTCTTAGACATAAAAAACAGATAGGTGCAAGCTATTTAAAGCTACAACTCTTCTGTGATTGGTGTTTGTTAAATGCAGCTCACACTATTTTTAACCCTATATGTATCTGTATTTATGTAGGTAATTACTATGAATATGGAAACTAATAAAGTTAAAGATACTAGTATTAGGTGTAAATGTATTTAAAGTATATAATATATTCCTATAGTATGATTAGCAACATATAGGATGATGACTAAAGAGATTTTATTTTATATAGCAAATTATCATATCTTCCATTCTAGACTAGAAATACAGAACAAAATACAAGTGTATGTAAATGCAAAACATGAATAGAAATTATTAGTCTAATAGAAAGTGATGATAGATAGTAGATACAATAGATACTAGTACTTCTATTTTGTATCCCAACACATAATAAATGATATTAATCATAATATTACAGGAATACTTTAAGCCACATGCATTACATGCTGACACTTAATGTTATGGTAAAGCTATATATCCGCTTTACCTGTGCCTCTTTATGGGGTAGTGGGAGCGGTTCCACGTCTATGGAGATAGTAACATCTTTTCTTTCTCACTTGTGAAATACATTCGTTTCATTGACGATTTGTTAATCACCTGGTCTTCAGACTATCAACAAGCCCTGGCCTTCATTGAGTATCTTAATACCAATGAAGTAGGGCTTAAATTTACTTTTGAATGGAAGAAAACATCCATAAATTACCTGGATGTTACACTAACATCTGATCACCAATCTAAGCAAATATGTTCGACTCTCTTTAGAAAACCTATTTCAGGCAATACCCTTCTACATGCCCATAGTAGTCATCCCGGGCATGTATTTAGGGGAATTGCAAAAGGCCAATTCATGAGAGTAAGACGTAACTGTACTCAGTATGAGGACTTTCAACAAGAGAGTCAGGATCTGAGTAAGAGACTTATTACTAGACAATATCCGAAGAAAGTGGTCAGGAAAACCTACATAGAGGTTAGTCAAATGGATAGAAGTCAGCTTTTTCAACCCAAAATAAAGAACACTATAAAGGGTGTAGGTATTATGACCAAACCTACTATGGTAACCACATACTCCAACCAATACCATCAGGTATGTAATATAGTAAGGAAGAATTTACCTATTCTCAGGGGAGATACTAAGTTGTGCAGGGTCATTAATGATGGATGTAATTTTGTTTATAAACAGAATTTGACGTTGGGCAACTTACTATCTCCAAGTATGCTTAAAAAATAAAAACAGGGGGGATGCAACCGCACTACATGAGTATAAATGGGATGCCAGTGAAATGTCTGCTGTCAGACTATATTTATAGGCTGGAGTGCTTATGCATAAAGAAATGATTTGAGATACTATAGTCAAAACAGAGGATTTTGACTTGCTACAGGATGCATTTATTAGCACTTCTTTTCCCCTTACTGTTAAAAACCCCTGTTTAGTATGGAATTGGAGTAAGTGAAAATGTTAAAATTTAACTTTTATTCAACACTTAAAAAAATAACGCACATACACAATAAAAACTCACACTGGGTGGGACTGGGAAATTTAATTAAACACTGTTCTCAAAATGAAAAGCAAAATTCAGCAGTTGAATGGTTCACTTGAATTAATTTACAAAATAGCTTTACATACTCTTGTGAAAGGGTATGATAATATTCAATATGAAAACTGGTAACATAAGAATCCTAGTATTAAGGTCTATACTCAGCTTGTGTATTTTTGGTACTGTCCCTTTAACACAGTTAACATATGCAGATATTTAATATAGTATCACTATTAATTTACTAGTGATCATAGTAGATGTATGGATATCTAATATTGATATGTTATCCCTCTATTTGGGTCAGTACTTGAATAATAGTGAGTAGTTAATAGTTGATCAGTTCAGTAATAGTTAATATTATGCAGTATTAGCATTTGTCCTTTTACAGAAATGGCTCTGTTGCTGTATATACTGTCCCTTTAAGAGGATAGTCCATATAGCTGTTTGCTGAAGTCTCACTGATACTATTAATATTATTTGCAATAATATTGCGTTTTAGAATGACATTTCTGTATAATTTAGCTATTAAGCTTGTATAGATAGCTTCAGAAATCAGTATTTACTACGGCTTGTAGCTGTTGTTATATGAGTTAGTAAAAGTTTAATACCGCACTATTGCTTTGAATTATTGTGCGGTCAATAGGGAGGTTAACGTTTCAGATATATAGCAGAAAGTATTCTGAAAGCAGACCTTTAATTAAATAACCGGTTCTTTAGGATTTGTTTTTTAGGTTTCTAAGTATAATCCGATATAGAGCAGTCAAAGCTTGTCGCAGTGTTTTTAATAGACAAATGGTTTGTGTCAAACCGTTATGATTCGTATTTGGTTTACTGAATCTATATTTGTTGTAAGAAAATACTTATAAATAAAGTGAGCACATTAGACACTATTTGTTGTCCCTGCATGAGATGATCAGCTTACTGTAAGGTATTGAATGATTGAAACTGTTTATATTCCCCAATATTGAAAATATAAAGGTCAAAATACAGCCGTTAAGAGGAGACATTTCATTTTTACAGCTGTGTTATTTTTAAATTGCCGTTAGGTAGTGTCAATACTAGTAGCTGTAACTGTTCAAATTAATTATAGAATGGACACTATCAACTGCTAAATTGTTAGTTTGAATACTTAAGGCTCATAGTATTTCTAAAGATACACAAGAGAAATAGTTTGTTTGACCGTTATGCTAGCGCTTGCTTTTTCAAGCTATCTGTATGAGAAGTGCCCATATGTTAGAAAAATACTTGTACGATATCTAGACCCAGTCCCAAACCCAGTATTTATTCTATATTTGAAAAGAGTTCATTATAATTATGTCCTATACGTTTGCTAACTTTAAAACAGTAAAAGGTTGAAAACACAACATCACCCTTCACTTGACATGTTTCGCCGTTTAAAATTCCGGCTTTTTCAAAAGGTGACACGCGCCGGCGTCTGCGGGTATATAGCACCATTGCTCCACCCATACCTCAATCTGTGTCCAATCACTGTCATCCTGGGTTTGATTGGCAGGGGCTTAGGATTAGATGTTTTATTATGAAACAGAAGACCGTATGGAATCATTATTTTTGAATATGCCAGTATGTGTATCAATATTTGATCAATCTAAATTGCAACATTTTTTTAGTTGCATTTAACTTTGAAAAAGCACTTGTTATTTTGTTTAATATTGTACACGTTGAAAGTTAACAGAGTATTTATTGAATGTTTATAATTCTTTGTCTTGTGCTATTTCTGCCAATTTTTTTTTTTTTTTTAAACATTTATTTAATTCACACCAAATAATACAATACAACATAGTCATAGATCAACCAAAGACAAAACAAAAGAGAGACAAATCCTCTTAACAAAAAAATTTCCTTCTTGATTGACATAAAACTATTGCCTATACATTGGCTGGCTCCATCTCCATGGTGAGCTTTTTTGAGATATTTTACAAATCACGTAATACTACGTGATACCAGAAAACAAAAAGAGAAGAAAAAAGAAAGAAGAAGAAAAAAAAAAAAAACCACACACAACAATACCCAGTTAATACTGACTTAACCTATCTAGTCTCAATCCATGAGGAAGGGAATGCACCTAATAATACTAATTCTAAAAAGCTCACGGATGATAAGAACGGAGAGCAAATCTGTTTCTGTATCGAAAGGGGATAGGATTTTATAAATGGGCACCAAGCTACCAAAAAACATTTAACTCTCCTCTCTGTGGCATCCTGCAAATGATAAGCTTCAAAAATTATCTGTTCTTGGATAACTTTCATGGCCTCATTAAAACCCGGAACTCTATTTGATATCCAATATTTTAATATAAGGTACCTGACAGTCAGAATAATAGTATTAACAGTACTCACCCAGTAATTATCACTCCCATTTGACATAGAAATTAGAAACACTATATCTCGTGGTTTCAGTTTAACCGAGATCTTAAGATGTGTATTAAACCAATAGGCAATCTTCAGCCAGAATTGGTTAACTTTGGGACAAAACCAAAACATGTGCAATAAATCTGCACCCATCTGAGAACATTTAGGGCATCTGCTTGACCTAGCTGGATAAAATTTAGCTATCTTCAACGGGTAAAAATTTTTTTTATTAATTAACTTCATGTGCGATTCTTTCCAGCTAACAGGAACTTTACATTTCTTCAACCTAAGAAAACTCTGCTCTATGGTCTCATAATCTATATCAGCCACCAAAGTGGACCAAAAACTACAGATCTTATCTACATATACTTGACTTTGTTTAGACAGCATAATGTCATAAATCAATGACACCGAAGTATCCCGCCTCGAAAATTTCTGAATGATGACTCTGACTTCAGACCATGCCGCTGACATAGGAAACACCCACTCCTGAGCAGAAATAAAATGCTGAATCTGAAAGTATGCGAACAGGTTAGCCCTTGGCAACTAAAATAGATTAAAGAAAGATTCCACATCTAACACTCGATAATTGCTATCAAAAAGTTGTTTAACCAACTTTATCCCTTTTTCCGCCCAAAGGTCAAATACTCTCTGAGAAATACCTGGAATGAATTGAGGATTACCCTTAATAGGTAAGAAATCTGAATATGTTGGATCTATGCCCAACAGGGTACAAAACTTATGCCAAGCTATTACTATGTTCTTAAATGAGATAAGCAAAAAAACATTGCATGGTAATTGTCTCGGCTTTCAATGGAGGATTGCCTTTAAAACAAAAGGATATATTATTGCGGACTCCTCCACAAGAGCAGCAACCGTATTTGCCTCTGAAATCCAGTCAAAGGCGAATTTTATCAATGTAACTATATTATATGTCTTTATATCCGGTAATGCCATACCACCTAAGGAAGACTTCTGCATTAATTTCTTAAGTGCTATGCGGGGTTTTTTTGTCTTTCCAAAGAAATTTAGAGATATACCCATATAATTCCTTAAAATCTTTATTGGGTATGAATACTGGCAAATTTTGAAGTGGGTAAAGAAGGCGAGGGAAAATGATCATTTTAATTAAATTCACCCTTGCTGTAATCGCCAGTGGGAAAGAAGCCCATAATTGTAAATCACATTTAATTTTTTGCAATAAAGGAATGTAATTATCTGAGTACCACCGCTTAGGATTCCTGTGTAGTACTAATCCAAGATATTTAATAGCATCAACCCTCCTGAAAGGGATTTTAACCGCAGGGATAACCGATTTACCTACCAACATTAATTCACTTTTATCCGCATTTACTCTGTACCCTGAGAATGAACCAAATTCCTCAAGGAGTGACAACAAAATTGGGATAGATTGATGAAGATTCTCCATAAAGATAAGTATGTCATCAGCGTACAATAATACTTTTAACCTCTGAGTGCCCAAGGAGATACCAGATAAACTCTCCCTAAGCCCAATTGCGAACGGTTCCAGGGCGACATTAAATAATAATGGAGATAACGGACATCCCTGTCTAGTCCCTCGCTGCAAAATTATCGGTTGAGAACACACTCTATTAACCAATAAATATGAAACAGGTTTAGTATAAAAAATTTTAACAAACTGAACAAAATTTCCCCTAAACCCAAATCTCTCAAGGGAGCGAAATAAGTGGACCCAGACAATAGAGTCAAATGCTTTAGTTGCATCTAATGTCAACACCGCTCTATCCAGGGAATCCTGTCTCCTATCACTTTGAGGAATATTCCATGCATAATCTAGGAAAACCACAACTTTCCGAAAATTCTTTATTGGATTCCTGGAAGTCATGAAACCCGATTGATCTGGATGTATCAGATCCTGTAAACACTGTGACAATCTAGCAGAAATAATGGCCGTTAATATCTTATAGTCGGTGTTTAATACCGAAATCGGTCTGTAGGAGGCAGGATCCTCTGGATCTTTACCTTTTTTATGAATAAGGGAGATATTTGCCGCAGAAAAATAAGCTGAGATAGAGTCTCCCATAGTATAGTATGTGTTAAATAAAACCTGTAGTGTTTCAAGCAGATCATCCTTTAAAGCTTTATAGAATTCAGCAGGAAACCCATCTGGGCCTGCTGCTTTGTTCAATTTTAACTGATCAATTGCCTTGCTGATTTCTAGAGTTGTAATAGGGTCATTCAGTGAAGCCATTTCTTCTAATTGTACTTTAGGAGTCTCAATCCTAGAAAAAAATTGCTCTTGATTAGAGTAATTTATGTCAACCGATGCATATAGTTGTTGATAATAATTAAAAAAGGCTTCACCTATTTCTTTAGTATCCAAATATCTTATACCCTTATACTTTATAGCTGTAATAAGATTTTTTTTCTTTCTACTTTTGGTCAGTTTAGCTAAATATTTAGCCGAGCTCCCATTAATTCCCCTATAATGTCTATTTATTTTTATTTCTTCCTCCTGTGATCTTTGTTTTAGAAAGATATCTCTCTCCCTTCTCCGTTCTGAATATACATCCCAATTAGACATAGAGGAGTCTAACTGAAAATTTCTGTATGCATTCTTTACCTTATTGGATAGTTGGGTTTCCCTTGCCTTCATCATTTTATCCCGCTTTTTAACATAGGCTGTAATCTCTCCCTGCAACACGGCTTTTAACGCCTCCCAGGAAATTTCTATCTTGTTTCTATAGCTGTCATTAAACCTTCTAAATTCTAACCACTTTTGCCTCATCCAAGAGCAAAATCTGGCATCTGAATATAAATGTCTGGGAAAAAAGAAAACTGAGTTGCCGGCTTTGCTCTTCGCACAAGGAGGAAAGGATAATGAAAAAGAGGCATGATCTGAAATCAAAATGTGACCAATTTCTGCTTCTAATTACCAGATAGAAACCGCCTCAGAGACCAAAAACAGGTCGATTCTTGAGAAGGTTCTGTAAGTCTTAGATTCGCACGTGAATTCCTGCCTATCAGGATTTTGCATCCTCCATATATCAACCAGATTTAATTTTTGACAAAACTGTTTAAAATATTTAGCTTCTTTCTTATAGACTGCTGTATTTTTTTTAGAAAAACGGTCTAATATTGGATGTATAGTCATATCAAAGTCACCACATAGCACTAAGTTCTCAGCTTTAAATGGGAATATTTTTGCTTTGATTTTCCCCCAAAATTCAGAGGAGAATTTATTGGGACCGTAAACATTACAAAGTGAAAATACCGTCCCTACAATACTAATCTGAATAAAAATAAATCTGGCTGCTATATCTATTTCTGTCTTAATAATTTTATACTCCAAATTTTTGTGGATTAAAATTACCACCCCTGCTTTCTTGGTGGACCCAGATGTTGAAATTACCTCCCCTACCCATTTAACCTTAAGCTTATCAGCTTCCTGCTTATTCAGGTGCGTTTCCTGCAGGCAAACTAAATCGGGTTTTTGTTTAGCCAAGATCTTAATGATCGCCTTACGCTTTTCAGGGGAGGAAATCCCACCCACATTCCATGATACTATTTTAAAACCTTCAGCTATCATCCCTTAACCTTCTTTGATTTGTAAAAAACAAGACCGGACAGTAAAAAAACGAAATAACTAGCAACCAAGACAGAATAAAAAAAAAAAAAAAAAGGGAAAAAAGGAAAATAAGAAACACAACAACATATCAATTGGAAGCAAAATTTAACATTCAATAAAAACTTACACATAGCAAAAAAAGAAAAATTTAAAACAAAATCATATAAATGATCAGGTAATTTGGGCTTTACCCTCATTCCTTAACATTACATAACCCTACTGACTACCACAATTCAGTTACGTGCTCCTGGCTGGGTTAGATAACTGCTCTAAATTACCATTGTATGTTTTAATGAAACTTTTGACTTCGTCTATTTGACTAAGAGTATGCCTTGTTCCCCCAACTTCAACTACAATTCTGGCCGGATAGAGCAGATGTGCATTTAACCCCTTATTTATTAACTGTGTGCAATATGGTGCCATCCCTTTTCTCTTAGAGGATGTTTCCGCTGAATAATCCTGAAATAAGAGGATTTTGTTATTACCAAATAATAGGGGGCTAGAGTTTTTATACCTTTTTAAAATTTCCACTTTATCCTGAAATTTAAAAAATTTACAAATGACCATTCTAGGTCGAACAGATCCAGACTCTACCGTTCTCTTATACCCAACTCTGTGTGCCCTTTCAATTACTAATGGTAAGGACTGGGGTAGCATACTCAGGGCTTGTGGTAGAGTAATAGACATAAATTTACCAATATCATCAAACTCAGCGGACTCCGGGAGGCCAATAACCCTGATGTTATTGCGTCTGGAGCGATCTTCAAGATCCTCCAGACGCAATTGCATACTACTAATTCTGGCCTCCTGATTCTGGGATATACTCTCTTGAGAATTTACCTGATCTTCTAATAGCGAGATTCTATTTTCTGCTTCTAACATCCTGACTGAAAATTGCTTAACTTCAGAAGAGAGTACCCCTATTTCTGTTACTATGACTCCTAATTCTTTCTTAATCATCTCAAACTGGGGAGAAAAAAGGGCACTTAGCTGACCCATCAGGGCTTGCATATCAGATCCTGCAGGACTAGCATCTGCAACTACCTCTATACTAGTGTCAGACATTTTGGCTTTTTTCTCCTTGAGTTTTACAGGCATCTTTGGAGAACTGACTCTAACCTGTGAAACAAACTTATCCATACAATGTGATAAAAATAAAAAACCCCAAAAACAATAAAAAGAAAAACAAAAAAAAATAAGCAATCCAAATTTCCCCACAAGTAAATTAACCAGCCAGCACCTTCTTTGTACTCCGGGTCTGGCTATCTTGTGAAATAATGCTTGAGATAACAAATTTAAACTAAAGTGATTCCCTTTAACCTTGAGAAGAAGATGGGACTTTATACAGATAAAAAATTATGATCTGCTCCCAATTATATCATAATTGTGTTTATAGGTATGTGTACTTAATTCTTTTATATGTGCTTATAGCAGCTAACGTGCCAAATTTTGAACTTAAGTGATAGAGGGGTGAGTCTGCCCTCTGCTGGCTTCTACTGATGCCTGAAATTTGTTGCTTTTTGACACTAGAAATTACTTCCTACTAACGAACAGAAAAAATATTAAATATACTCTATTCTTTAGCAAAATAAAGACACACTGAACTATCTTTTAACTACCTTGCTTAGTGGGACAAAATTAAAACATGATATATGCAGATAACATAAGCAATCAACAATAAACCACAATATGGGGTTTCCTTTTCCACATTATTGCAAAGAATAGCCCTTAGCACTTTTTCAATACTGCTACTATCCTGCAGTCAGAATTGTTACCATAGTAATATCAAGAGACGAAACAAATAAAGAGGAGTATATGTGAAAAAAACACAAATCACAAAAGAGTTCCTCCTATTAATTCAGGACAATTAATTAACAAAGTCCACTTTAGCTGAGGAGGAAAAAACAATCCTCTGATGCCTTTACTCCGATTTAGCCAAAAACTTGTAATTTAGGGTAACAAAGTTCCTTAGCCAGTTCAGCATCGAAAAATTCTTTATATGCTTGTTTCAGCTCCCTAAGGCCCAGTCACTGATCGCTCCGTACCAACAAATGATTACAAGTACCTGCGAGGGGCCAACTACCTGGAAACTATTTGAACCCCAATGAATAGTATATCCAGCCGCTCCGTTGCTTGGAACCGCTACCACTTTACTGGGGTTTGATGCGGGACCTCGTAATACAACTAGTTCACCGGTCGGAATGTACACTTGCGATCTCACCCTGCTGTCACCAGCCGCCAGTCTGCTGATTCACTTAGGCACTTTTCCAGATACTCCGAGCATCCCCCTTGCGGCTTCTGCTCAGCCGGTCACCGGTCTCTGGTCTGACGACAGCACACTGCTCTCAATTGCTGCTGGGGAAGAGCGTGACGCCCGGATCCCTCCGCACGTCAACCGCGCCCCCCGATGCAGCGTAGCCGAGCCTCCTTCTGTGCGGTCTTTGTTGTCATCAACAGGTAATCTCACCGGCACTTGCAATCCAGGGAATTAGGGTTTTAGGAAATCACTCAGTATTCCAATAACTGGTCACAAAAGTTAAAAGTTGTAAGCGGTCTAGCCGCTGCGGTTTCCTCCGCAATGTAGGTTTCCTTCTCACGCTGGCCCAGGGCCACGCTTCAGCCAGCTCAACCCCATTGAAGCCGGGGCTATGAGGCTATGAGTGGGGTAAAGTTTTTCCTTAGTCGGATTAGCACGCCGACTTGGAGTGTGCTGTTGTTTCGCCCCTCCCCCTAACCGGAAACCAGCTAATTTCTGCCAAATTTCTAATCTTAGAATCTGATAGATATATCTATTATCTAAAAGTTTATTATATCTACGTTTATTAACAGAGAATATTTTTTTATATATATTCCCCATTACTTTTTATATGTGATAGATACATCTTTTTTGATAATAGGAATTTATCTATCTATATTTATTATAGAATATTTGAAATTGATACCTTAATTTATGAGGAAATTTCATCATTTAATTCAAAGATATATCTTTCTCATAAATTACATTTTCACATTAGATGGTTATTATAGACAGACTTTTTCACCAAATTAATTATATATTAATGTATTTGAAATTAATGTTTGTATTGTTTTAATTCATCTGTGTATATTAAAAATACTGTATTCTTCTTATTTAAATATTTGGTGAGATAAATTCATTATTTTCATCCTTGTAGAGTAGTTTTGATGACACAATGGGAGACAAAGAAAATAGGGAATATATCAGGAATGGTCATAGTTACGGGTGATGTGATAAATATTTGTGATAATTAATGAGGAAAAGTGAGGTGGTGAAAGAGTTCATGTTATTTAATTAAAATGATACATGTGAAAAAAGAAAAAAAGTAAAAATGCAAGAAAAAATAAAATAATTGAAGACTAAACTTCTTATATTGAATATTATCATACCCTTTCACAAGAGTATGTAAAGCTATTTTGTCAATTAATTCAAGTGAACCATTCAACTGCTGAATTTTGCATTTTGAGAACAGTGTGCTTAATTAAATTCCCCAGTCCCACCAGTCCCACCCAGTTTGAATGTTCCTGTTCAGTTTGTGTTTTTATTGTGTATGTGCGTTATTTTGTAAGTGTTGAATTAAAGTTAAATTTTAACATTTTCACTTAATCCAATTCCATACTAAACAGAGGTTTTTAACTACAGTAAGGGGGAA
Source organism: Bombina bombina (assembly GCF_027579735.1). Classification (NCBI taxonomy): domain Eukaryota; kingdom Metazoa; phylum Chordata; class Amphibia; order Anura; family Bombinatoridae; genus Bombina; species Bombina bombina. The sequence goes on along the minus strand of NC_069502.1, from coordinate 764,575,530 downwards.
AGGAAGTGCTAATAAATGCATCCTGTAGCAAGTCAAAATCCTCTGTTTTGACTATAGTATCTTAAAAAAGAAAAAAGTGGAAGCTCATGGCTTTAATGGCACGTTCAAATGTGGCAAACTATCTTGCAGACCGTGTGATCATATTAACACATCTACTACCTTTGCCTCAGCTACCACATCAGAAGTATTTGAGTCTAAAGGATGTGTCAAATGTGGCAACAAATTTGTAGTGTACCTTATTGAGTGCACGATATGTGCCCGCCAGTATGTGGGGAGAACCACAAGGGAGGTGAGTACTCGCATTAAGGAACACCTTTCATATGTAATTAACGACCGAGCAGTTTCAGCTCTATCGAAACACTTTTTGGAAGAACATGATGGTGATTTGCGGTCCTTAAGGTGGCAGGCTATCGAGCAGGTTGTGAGCCCCCCACGAGGAGGAGACAAATTTCACATCCTATCCCGACAAGAAATGTACTGGATTCATAAGCTCGGTAGCCTGCTGCCTAAAGGATTCAATTCAGAGTTCGACATTATCAACTATTGGCACAGGTAAAGCTGATATATAGCTTTACCATAACATTAAGTGTGTCTTTATAATTATAAGATACATGACACTGTTCCATTTGAAGTAACTAGAAATATGCTACTATTCCACACTATATACTAATATGCAGTGAGCTAGTATTGTATAGTATAAATAAAACTTATTTGTTCATAGTATATTTCTTACTTCTTACTTTGTGGTTGATATATATATGTCGATACAGGAAATGCTTCAGGTATTCTCTTTAGATCTTAGCATCTTCATCAGCATGTAATGCATGTGGCTTAAAGTATTCCTGTACCATTATGATTAATATAATTTATTATGTGTTGGGATACAAAATAGAAGTACTAGTATCTATTGTATCTACTATCTACCATCACTTTCTATTAGACTAATAATTTCTATTCATGTCTTGCATTTACATACACTTGTATTTTGTTCTGTATTTCTAGTCTAGAATGGAAGATATGATAATTTGCTATATAAAATAAAATCTCTTTAGTCGTCATCCTATATGTTGCTAATCATACTATAGGAATATCTTATAGGCTTTAAATACATTTACACCTAATACTAGTATCTTTCATTTTATTAGTTTCCATATTCATACTAAATACCTTCATAAATACCGATACATATAGGGTTAAAAATAGTGTGAGCTGCATTTAACAAACAACCAATCACAGAAGAGTTGTAGCTTTAAATAGCTTGTACCTGATACCTGTTTTTTTTTTATGTCTAAGGCTACCGTCTAATTGACCGAAACCGGTCAGACTTTGCTCTTGTTTTTTACTGCTCACCTTTTTTGATATTTATGGAGTCTGCCTACTTTTTTTTTTTTTTTTTTAATTTCTGTATGGTTTATTTTCTTTCTCTTTTAGTTAAGTCATACAGCATGCTTGCTTACAATAATAATAGACAAACCCTTGCTTGTAACCCTACTGAGGTACTAATCATTATTTTTTGAGTCTGCCAACTTTTTAATGTTATAAATAAATGTTCTTACGTTTTATCCTTTCATGGGACTTACTGGATTTATTTGTAACACACTTTTATAGTTCTCTTGGCCCGGAACGAATATGGATTGCTGTGGAGTACTGGGACTCCATTCCTAAAAAAAAATTTTGTTCTTGAGTTGCATTGAGCGTAAGTGAGGGAGAGCCGATGATACAGCTGAAGGAGTCCAGAGGCGGGACCTATGATGCCGATGACGTTGAGCGAAGCCGCGCAGTGTTTGAACAGAGGAGACGCTTACAAGGTAAACAAGCTACATGGGTACATACAGTAAGTTGATTGTAGACCGGAGACAAGTGATTACTACGAATAATGCATAACTGAGACAAGCAACTACTTCAGGTGACGGATTTAAGGAGTCTTTTAAGTAGTTATATATATATATTGTTTTACACGGGTACTATTGAGTATTAGCCTTTTCAGTTTTTAGCGTGACCGACCGCAAGCAAGGTTCAGCCTATGTTTGATTGCACACTGGTTCTGCAAACATTGATTGCTCATGAATCTAAAGAGTCACGAACTGCATGTAGGCTATTGATACTCGCTGTACACTGTACTCTGGTACTTATATATACTACATACTCCTATCTACTGTTGCAATTCCGGATTGCAGGACACTTGTTTCCCTATTACCTCAATTTATATACACTGCAAGTTGTGATTAGTAACAGCTTCTAGCTCCCATAGGTCCCTATTCAGCACCATACATTTCTTGTTCGCCTGTTATCATTGACATTATTTACTATCTGCACATAGTAACTATTTGCACATATTGATTACATTAATTTCTCACTTATTTTTTTCTCACAGTTTTTCTCACATATTGTTCTTAATATTTTTCTTATATATATTTTTTCATTAAGAATATATATTTTTTTTCACTAAGAATATTTTATTCTTTATTTCTAATTTTTATAATTTTTTTTTTTTTTATATTAAATCTTTTATTGAGGATTATTAGTAGTACAACAAATGCAAAAATCTCGTTACAGAGAATACATTGTGATCATTTACAGATTAAATAGCAAACAATGACATAACATCACATTGCATTAACAGAACATAGTGGAAAAAAGTGTCACATATGAAGGATCAGTCACATTTGGTTAAATGAAATCCTCATTTTGTGTATTAATACTACAGAATGCAAGTAGCTATTATCAAGGCCCTTCAGGGCCAACTGAACCATAAAGTAATCTTGTTAGCTACTAAGGAGACCCATATTGTTTAACATATCACGTAACTTAACTTAGGGTCTCACTGGATACCCAATAGATAAAAAAAATATATACTAGGAGAGTGAGCTCACATTCTAGGCATCCAGAAGACCCAAATACAATGAAGGTCTCAAGTTTTATTGTAAATGGAGTAGGAGTAGGGGAAAGGGGGAAGATTTTCAGCGGGTAAGCACCGCTAGATGTATATGGTTAATAGATATACGTATGCTTATAAGAGCCTTCTAAATGTCACTGAATGGTGAGAATATATGGATATATGGAAGAAGGATTTGGCTACTGATAGTGCTGATGTTAGTATTGAAAAAATAATATTATTCTCACAATATTCAAGTGTAAGATACAATAGCAAACGGGGAATGAGAATATTGAGGAGGAGGAGCAAAACATTTGAGTGTTCAATCTATAGAGTATAAAGTATAGTTTTTTTGTTTTTTTTTTGTATTTTAAAAAATGACAGAGAAGGTGGGCAATAAAAATGAAAGTAAATATAACCTAGATTGAACAGTAACAAGAGTCTCACTGGAGATATTTGGGTTAGACACTACTCCTTGTAATTAACATGCTTTATCGCATTTGTAAGATGTTGAATTGAACATAGACTAAGAGGTCCAGAAATTCTATGAAGTTATACCACATTTACAATATACCTCCCCTTGAAAATGCAAACCAGGGATTGAGCAATATGCATTTGTGAAACAGAGTAACCTAGCATGTTCAGTTAAAAGTTCGTTGAGCCTCAGCTTAGGAGCAGGCTTGATGAGTGAATGTCAAATCTAAATATACAATGATTATGTTATATATTATGTCCAGATAGACCGTCTGGAGACCCATATGTATGTAAAACAGTGTGGCGGAGAGAATATCTACATACTGGTTTCAGTAGGAGGCTATGACTCTGCTACATACTTCAAAGTTATTTGTTAATTTCAATACTCCAGCCATGTGTGCGTTTACCATGACAGGCCTCTAAGGTATATGGACAATTAAGTTAATCGTCAAAATTACAAAATTACAAAAAGCAAACTACATAGTAACAATAAACTGTTATTCCAGACCAAATGAGGAGACATATACAATCTTAACACTAAAAATGAGTATATCAGGTACTAATGAGGCATATAACTTAAATACTCAGATAGCATATGTTCATTGTAGTGCAGACCTGGATTATACTATGATCGTTAGTCCTCTCCTAGCCAATTCCAGAGCGACTCATCACCGTTAAGTCCTGGTGTATATTAAAGTCCTTCCCTATATGCAGAAAGGCAAATGCATCCAGCCAGACAAAGGTACCTCTCCATGAATCCGGAGATCGCCGCCATATCAACTCCGACACTACAGAACCCCCGTATGATTGAGGACCATGGTTACAATCCAGTTTACAGTCACGGGAGCCGGCCGCTCTCCCGCAACCAGGAACCGCAGGTAAGATGAGAGTCACCGGCCTCACGTTAACGGTCTCTCCCAAAGCTGAGGTAGTCAAATCGACCCGGTTTGGCACTTCTAGCATGAGTCCATCTATTCTTTGGCTTGCGCAGGTCGGGATCAAGCATGAGGTCCCAAGATGAGGTGCCGGGAACAGACTTGCAAGCGGTAGGGTCAATGGTGACATATCAGCCTCCTGAGAATTGGAATTGACAACTCCGTCCTCTGTGTGGCCATCTTTGATAACGGCCATAAGGTCTTGAAATCCCTTCTCTGCCTTAGCTTCAAGTTCTGTCAATAGAATGCGAAGAGCTGCATAGTCCTCCTCCATTATTAATCAGCAAATAGATGTTCCTGTTTAACCCGGGGAACCGGGGGGGGGGTAGCAATAAAGGTTGTAATATGGCCTCCTGCTGGTATCACTGACAGGCTGTTTTCTAGGGCTCTAATCTAAGCAAACTTCACAAAGATAGCTCAGATCGGTATGCTGAAAGTTCATACGAAAGATACATCTATCCTTCAGTATCTTGTGACTGTCTCTTAGTAAGACTAAATGATCGTTAGTCCGTTTTTTTATGAGGAGCCTCTAGATCTGCGACCGCTCATGGCTGCTTCTTGGACACGCCCCCCATAATTTAATTTTTTATACTATTTTTTATACTATTTTTTTATACTATATAATTGAGTGTCTTTTAAACCCTTAGACACTATTGTTTTTAGATTGCTCCACCAATTTTTTAGGAGGCCTTTATAGCCTATTTTTAGTTTTTACCTCTCCCACTAGGTGGGGTTCATTTATTTTTATTTTTTTACTAATTAATCATTTGTAATTATTAACACTTGTACTTTCCAGAGATGTCTTTTAACTAGATTCTATTCCAGTCAATTAATTACTGTGTTTGGGAATTTGTCTTATTATCTTTCTTTAACACACAAGTTGTTTTATCATTATCTTATTGTTGGAATTTCGTGATTCATTCCCTTTGAACCATTATATATATTTTTTAATATAGATCAATAGGGTCTCTTTGATCACTTGTCTATTACTAACCAACATCAAGTGACTCTGATGGAACCCAATACTATTTAACCTGTGTAATATTTCAGCCTTTGTGGCGCTCCTATCGTCCCAAATTTGTATCAAACTGAAGAAATAACAAATGGTAACAGCGCTAACAAATAATTGTGCAAAACAACCTGGTGGTTTCAATACTAATGTTTATTTAAATATATAAAACACAATGTGCATAAAATGTAAAGATAGTTGCAACCTCTATACAGAGTGATTAATCGCAACTTGTTTTGCAAGTGAATTGTATCCTAATACATCAATGCCTACTTGCAAACGTATGATGTATCAATACAGTGCAAAGGAACTAGACATTTTGTTATAATATATCACAATAAAAACAAATATATACAAAATAAAAATATATGTCAATAAAAATGAGCAAATGTTAACAGCAAGTCACAACCTACTGGTCTGGCCAGACAACTCAAACAATATACTCACTATATGCTAATAAAGCTGTGATGAATCACTCTGTATAGAGGTTGCAACTATGTTTGCATTTTTTGCACATTGTGTTTTATATATTGAAATAAACATTAGTATTCAAACCACCAGGTTGTTTTGCACAATTATTTGATAGCACTGTTACCATTTGTTATTTATTTGTTTTTTGTTTTTTATAACAGCTGCTTATACACATTTTATTCACACTAATTATACACATTCACACACAGTGTGCTCTCCATTTTTTTCTTATAGAGACTGAAGAGACCGGCTGTGAGAATGACGACGCATTTCGCCCCTCCCCTTAGTGGGCCGTCTTTGGGGCTTCGTCAGATGTCATCCATGTCCAGCCCCGTTACACACAAGATTGCTCGGTGATTGTTATCATTTCATTTTGCTATGTCCAAAACAAAGCACCAGACAGTGAGAAATACACAGTGAAATTACAACTCGCATATTAAATGCTGATACAAACATAGCAATTTAATATACAGAAAGAGAAACATTGTGTTTCATATTTGTTATATTTATACATAAAATCTGCATGGTAACTTTGTGATAGAAAACCACACCATGTCGAAAGAACAGAGTGATACATCTTATTGATAGCAAAGTAGCATTTTTTCGGTCTCTTAAAGGAGAACTACATTCACAAAAAACTTGCAAACTCCAGTTTCTCATTCAATCCCCTAGGTGAAAGGGTATTGAGGACATACATCCACTTTGATTCTTTTTGAAGCAAAACCCTATCTAGGTCTCCTCCCCTCCTCAAAGCCAATCACAGTTAAGTCGTCATATCTAGATCTGTGTTTTTTGGCAAAATGCCTGCCTATGGGACTGTCGATGTTAATGTTCTTTTTATCATACCTATGCTCCCTAACTCTCTCCTTCAACTCTCTAGTTGTTTTGCCGACCTAAAATAGGGGGCATGAACAAGAGAGCAAGTACATCACCCCTGTTGAATTGCAGTTTATCCACTCTTTGATTTTAAATACATGATCCTGATCTGTGCAGAATGTTTTAGTTCTTAATATGTTACTGCAATAAACACATTTTCCACAGGAGTGACTACCCACTCTAGGCCTACTGGCAGTTAGCCAGTTCTGTGGTGGAGTACCCTTCTCATACTCACTACGGACAAGAGAGTCCTTGAGGCTCAATGCCCTCCTAGCTGTCATTTGAGGATACTCAGGGATAATACCATTTAGAGAGGTGTCTGCCTGCAGGATGTGCCAATTTTTCTTTACAATTGTAATGATTTTATCCTAATGATTATTATATCTGGTAATGATAATATATATTAAGGGAGTTGGTATTTTAAAGTTCTACAAAGGCCCTCACCTGTTCTACACTTCCTTACCACAGGATGAACACTTCATCCATGTATCTTAACCAGATTACCACGTGTGCCTCTACCCACTCACTCCTAGTAAACACTTCACTCTGTTCCCAGAAGCCAAGGTGTAGGCATGCGTAGGTGGGGCACATGTGACACCCATGGCTGTACCTCTTTCTTGTCGGTATAGTTTACCATCAAAGATGAAAATATTATTTTTCAAAACAAACTCAAGCAGTTTTATCTCAAAGTCAGTGTGATCCTGGAAATCCATCCCTCTTGTTCCAGAAAATGCCTAGCGGCACCAAGACCAGCATAGTGGGGGATCGAGGAGTAAATGGATTCAACATCAAGGGTCGCCAGCAGCATATCATCCTGAACATTCACATTGTATAATCTTTGCAAGACCTCATTAGTATGTCTGACATAGGAGGGCATAGAGCATAAGAATGGTCTTAGAAAGTAGTCAACATATTTACTTACATTCTCTGTTGGACCCCTATGCCAGAGATTATTGGTCTGCCTCAAGGTTTTCTCAGGTCCTTGTGCAATTTGGAAATACAATAGAATAATGTTTTTGATACATGAATTTATGCTCACTGGGGGTAATGAGCCCTTTCCATTAGGCCCTCATTTCGAATGAATAGTAGTTCATTGCATGACCTCTCATAGTCTGCCCTGTTAATGGGACTGTATTGTAAGGGGTCCCGTAACTGCCTCATGGCTTCTTCAAAATAGGCTACTTTATCTAACAGGACAACATTGCTGCCTTTGTCGGATAATTTAATTACAATGTTGTCTCTGTAATGCTGTATCAATAAAATATTTGGTTTTTGGTGCAGCCTGTGTCACACTTTGCCTTTTGTTATTTTTTTCATTATCCCTTCCTTAATCTGGTGTATTTTCATATATATATATATATATATATATATATATATATATATATATATATATATATATATATATATATATATATATATATATATTAATTCTTTAATTATAAATATATAGTTATTTTCAGATATACGACCAAGATACATCAATTTATTTGTTGCATCATAGGTATAGTTCATAATCTTATATTAGGAAACTTAATTTAGAGCACTTTGCCATGCAACTGGCTATTTAAACATAATTTGCAGTGCAAATCTAATTTGTGTTTAATATTTAAAAATTTCAAGATTTCAAATGCAGTTATTTTGCATTTTAACTAGTAATTCACACAAAAATTGCAATAAAGACCTCATTTGTACTTAATATTTAAACACTTAAAGATTTCTAATAAAGCATAGATTTTTTTGTTTTCATTCCAAATGTTGTTGATAAATTGAATCTACTTCTTTAATATGCAATAATGTTTGTGTTTAGAATAATGCTTGTTTAATATGTTCATAAAGTGTGTTGATGATGATGTCTCTGGGTGATTCTTTATTGTATTTTCTTGTTGAAACTCTATGAAGTCTTTAAAAAGTTCATCTCTCAGGACTTTCATTTGGCAAAAGTAAAAAATTATTTATTTAAGTACAGAGAATGTACTACACATTTATGTATACAAGCTATTTTAATCTGTTTCCTTGGCTAGCTACTTGTACATAGTTTTCACTTTCCCCAGATATTTAAAACACCATAGCCTAGATTACAATGGGAGCATTATAGATAGCCTAGGGTGTGCTATAAATATTGCTGGAGTGGATTAGTCACTGGTAATGGGGTAATCACTGGTAATTTATATGTATTCAGCAATAATAATAATTATATATATATATATATATATATATATATATATATATATATATATATATATATATATATATATATATACATACATAATTTTGCAAAGTCAATAACAAAATAAATGTATATATATAATGTGTATATATTAATAAAAAAAAAGGAACTTTATGTAGCTAATAAACAATTCTATGCATAGTGTGACAACTCATTCAATTTTTAAATAAGCCTATGGCTTATGTATTTACAGTTCAAAATAATTCTCCAACATGTCAGGTGAAATAGAACATTTTCCAGTATAGCATAAAGCCAGCCTTAGTTGCAGATCTAACAGTTCCTTTATCATTAACAATGTTCATTTTAGAACATCCTTCCCCTCCAAAACACCATGCTTCCTCCTCCCTCTTCATCCACTGAAACCACATGATTTATCCTTTTAAACTTCATCCTGATGCATCTGACATAAGGAATTGGGTGTCAGGTGTCAGACATTAGTTGTCAGGTATCAGAAGTCAGGAGTCAGATATCAAGAGTCAGGTGTCAAACATCAGGTATTAGGTATCTGTTTAAATCCTAAAATAAGAGGGAAAATGAGAAAGAAGACTTTAGTGCACTACTTCCCAATTTCATAATAATATATGTTAAATAAAATTAACTTTTAATTACTGTGTAATAAAAATGATGCTTGTCAAGGTTTACTATTAAAACTAGAGCCTAATGAATAAGCTTAAACTCCCTAAAAAGCTGAGGGAAACCTGAGTGAGAGAACAACTAGACTTGTGCCTTTCTTTCACCCCCTCAACAATAATGCTCTGTTAAGGGTAACACAATTGGAAAGTTGTTTAAAATTGGGGGTTTCATGTCCCTTTAATTTAAACTGACACTCGAACCCCTTCCCCTCTACAAAGTCTCACTCACAATTACACTACTCATTGAATAATTATTCTGTGTACAAATAAAATGTGTTCTCCTAAAGGGACAGTAAAGTCATAATTAAACTATCAAACATTCTATTTACCAAGAAAATTAAGCACATTTTATCCTAGAGCATCCAACCTTCCAATGTATTTCTATGTGAATTCTGAAAAAATAATGGGTTTAATGTTTTTTTAATAATAAATATTAGCTCTGTGTGTGCATTTTTTTCTACCTAAAATTACTAATAGCTTCTTGCACATGTGTTTATCCCCGCAAAGTCACTAACAGCTGAAAATGGTGCTGTGGTCTTGTACTGATATAGGGTTAAATAATGCACCACTTGTTTGTTGATATTTGTCATTGTTCTTTGCATATTGTTTTATGTATTTTACTCAAAAAAATAGGCAAAGAAATCACATTCCTGGATCCATTAAAGGGACATTGTACACTAGATTTGTCTTTGCATAAGTGTTTTGTAGATAATCCATTTATATAGCCCATCTGTGTATGTTTTTGTGACAATGTATAGATTTGCTTATTTTTAGATGTATACTGATGTATACAGACTTCACATTGGTTTTGTTTGTATAATGAGCCTATTCATAGGCAGGGAAGGGAGAGGGTCTGCTATCAACCACTTTCACTGGGTGTTCCAGACTAATCTAATCAACAGTGTTAAATTGGGAGCTTCTAAGTAAGTTTTTAAAAGTTTTTATACTGTATTTTGATATCAGTATCTCTGCATATTATTCTTTATAGTAGTGTCTATTACACACAGTTAAATTAAAATTGCTGTATAATGTCCCTTTAATCTCCTTTTTTCACCATCTGAAACAGAAAAAAACAACAGAAGATATTGCAATACATATCAATTATATGTGTTATATGAACTGTTGGATAATTTAAATGGAAACAAGGTTTTAATACTCGTTCAAGTGTTAAGAGATGTTTGCTTTGATGTGAATAATGATAATACTGGAATCTAACCAAAGGTGACCATATGTTTATACTACGTGCTGTACCATCTTTTGGTACAAATGATTGGAAATCTTTGAAAATATTTTATCTAAACATTGATCAATAGCATTGACTTGGGTAATGATATATTGAGTTTAGTTCTCTCATTTGTTATAGGAAGGAGTCTGTCCAATAAAGTGCTCTCTGTCTTCTTTAGTAAATGTGCTGTAGAGTTTAACAAAATTAGTTGTTTAAAGGGGAGAGGAATTTCCAATCTAGTGAATCTAGGGCCTACTTCTTATTAGTATATAGATAATGTAATTTTATTTCATTTTATAAAATGATATAACATCAGATTTTTTGTAACATTGGATTTTTAGTAGACCAGTGTTAGTGGGGATCTATTTATTTCTTAAAATTATACTTAAAAGTTTATTTGTTATATGTTCCATCTAAACAAGAATATTTCAAAATGTAGAGTGGTTAGTTTATTTTCTTAAATGGATAATTTTGTACTGATTGGGAGTTGCTCTTGACAGCCTAGTGAGCAATAGATATCTCGGAATCAGTCACACTTTCTGTAAATTTAAAGCATATAACTATCTCCCTATAACGAACAATACCATCAATATATTATCAACATTTTAATTAAAACACAATTTGACAAATGGTTAAAATACTAAAAAGTGATACTTGCACTGAAATCATCACAATTTAGTCTGTAGGATAAAGCCTCAGAAACTCTGCAAAACAGGACAACCGGCCACATATTCCAACTACGCGTTTCAAGAAAGCAACTCCTCTTTATCAGGTGGCTTTTGATTGCAGTATTATTAGAAAGAGACCAATGGCACTACTTATAGGTGAAAATAAACATTCCCATATATATATTTTTTTTTTTTTTTAATAACTTTATTTATGATTAGAATCCAGTACATACATGGCATAAGAATTAACTTAGTGCAGCTTAATGATATTATTCAAGAAAAAGACCATTGAAAGGGTACAAGTAACAATCTTTGCCTAGACACATCCTCAATGATCTGCCGACCTTCACCATGCAGAGGTCTGGGTTCATTCATTTTTTTTTTTATAAATGACAAAACAGCATTATAACATCATAACACAAATCTTAACAAACAAAAATAACAGACAAAAATAACTTACTTACCCAGGACCCCCCGGCCAAGGTCGCCCCCCATGGACACGAGGGAGAAACAGAGATGGAGAAAGAAAAAGAAGATGACAGCAAGAAGTGGTACCGCAACAAAGGCCCCCAGAGCAGACAAGATTATGTGCACTTAGGCTAGGCTTACTGATCATTTTTGGGCAGCTGGGAAAGACCATCTACCTTGGAGATTCTCATTTAAAATGAAAAGGCTATTTTTAAATGGGTATATGACTCTTTCTCTAACTGACTCCGGTAGGTGTAAAAGATAAGTGTCCCATTTAGATATGAAATGTTTTATCCGCTTCTCCGGATCGCCCTTCACGTCTGCCTGTTCAATTAGCATTTGCGTGTGTATACTTCTAATCAGTTTTTGAAGAGAGGGAGGTTTTTCCCCTGCCCAACCCGCCAATATAATTTGCTTTGCCAGAACCACAACCAGAGACACAAAGTTATCAAAAGGATGGGAGACAGCGGCAGAGATTAGGAAGACTATGTGTTGGGCCGAGAGTACAATCTGAGATTTTGTTACTTTCGTAAGCCAGTACGACACCTTGAGCCAAAAGTCTCTGAGCTTGGGACAATTCCATATTAGATGCAACCAGTCAGGGGAGCTATAGCTACATTTAGGGCAAATATCCCTAGCCTCAGGAATCCATCTAGAGCGCAGGTGCGGGGTAATGTAAGCTTGCTGAATAAATTTTAGGTGTGTCTCTCTCAGTTTTGCCGAGATAGTGATTGTTTGTATCTTTTCCAAACTGTCACAGATAAGCCCCTCATCTACTAATAAGCCCTCAAAGCCAACCCATTTCGATATGAGTCTGCGCACTGCAGTGGCCTCAAAGTGTCTAAGTATGGTGTTGTAAGTGTGCGCGATTTTACAGGAACCCTGTCTCGCCAGTGCACATAAAGTGTCAATATTAGTGGGTTCCTTGGGGAGACGCCCCTCTGCTTTTAATTTAGAGATATAGTGCCTGCTCTGAAAGTACGCAAAACTGTGGCAGCTCGGGAGATTGAACTTTTCCTTTAAATCTTGAAATGGGACAATCTCCAATGTTAAAGGGTTAAAAAGCTGTTTGACCATGGTGAGATTTTGAGCCTGCCACACCTGAAATGCTTTGGTAGTGTAACCTGGTAGGAAATTCAAATTACCCTGAATTGGTAGATATTTACTCACAGATTTGTCTATTCCCCATACCCTGCACAACTTGGCCCAGGCCCTAAGCGGATCCCTGTACAAGACATGGCACTGTATTTGCGCAGGTAAGGAGGTGAAATTTGCGTGTGGTAAAAAAGCCAGGGCCATTGGTTTGACCAAATTGTTTTCTAGTGTGGGGACAGTAAAATTGTTATTGCCAACCAGCCAATCTAAAACCAGCTTGGCTAGGGTAGCCCAGTTGTACCATGCTATATTCGGGAGACGAAGACCCCCTTTCTCCAAGGGCATGACCAGATAATCTCTCCCTATCCTATGCTTCTTCCCTCTCCAAATGAACTGTCCCAACGCGGACTGTAGTGATTTAGTATCTTGCTGGGTGAGAAGTAGAGGGAGCATCTGCAGAGGGTACAAGAGTTTGGGTAGCGCAACCATTTTAAAGAGGTGTATTCGCCCTGTGAGTGACAGGGGCAAATTATGCCAGCCCGAAAGCAGAAGTTTTATGTTACGTAGAGAGTCTGACAAATTTAATTGGTATAAGTTGTTGGGGTTCATATGTATTTGAATACCTAGGTACTTAAAGGATCCGTCTGTTATTCTAAGTGTGGTATTTGTTAAAGGAGTATTTTGCTTGTTTTGTAACCAGAGAACCTCCGATTTGTTGATATTAATTTTATACCCTGTGAAGGTCCCAAAGTTTTTAATTATATTCAAAAGAGGTGTCAAATTGGTCGCAGGGTTGCCGATAAATAGAAGCAGGTCATCGGCATACAGAGACAGATGTAGCTTCTGATCCTGGATGTCTAGTCCGTCACAAGTTTGACGGATGTGACAAGCAAGGGGCTCTATGGCTAGGTCAAACAATAGAGGGGAAAGAGGGCACCCTTGCCTCGTGCCCCTCTGCAGTGCAAATGAATGCGAGAGCTCGCCGTTAATAATCAGAGATGCCTTAGGGGCTGTATATAACCGGTTGAGAAAAGATGCAAAGTTGCCCGAAAGGCCAAATTTTTCCAATGATGTGTGTAGGTGGTCCCATTCTATCCTATCGAACGCTTTCTCTGCGTCAAGGGCCAGGAGACAGGCATCCTGCAAATCTACCGGATTAGGGGAATGGGAATTATACCAGTAGTGGGAGGTGATTGCTAAAGTTTTCCTGATATTGATCACAGATGATCTACCTTTGATAAACCCAGTCTGATCTGTGTGTATAAGAGAGGGAAGGACCTGTGCCAGTCTATCAGCTAAGATTTTGGTTAACAATTTATAATCTCCGTTTAGTAACGAGATTGGGCGATAGGAGGAGGTGTCCGTGGGATCTTTATCCGGTTTAGGGATAAGACAAATATTTGCCTCTGTAAATCTGGTATCTATTTGAGATGAGCCCTCTAAATATGCTGTGAATAGGGAGGATAGGGCAGGGGCAACCTCATTTACTAGGAGTCTATAATATTCTGTGGGAAGCCCATCAGGGCCCGCAGCTTTTCCAAGCTTGGCTCTATTTACAGCTTTAATTACTTCCTGAGGTAAAATACTGGCGCTAAGTAGGGAATTCTGTTCATCCGTGAGAGTAGGGATACATGTAGTGTTCCAAAAGTTTTGCTTAGCCTCCAGATTAATCTCCTGGCCTGTGTACAGGGAGGTGTAATATTTGACAAACTCTGACATAATTTCCTTATTGTTCGAGGTTAAGCGGGATTGGGATTTTATGGCCAATATGTGTGATTTAGGGGTAGAAAGCTTGACTAAGTTTGCTAGTAGTTTACCTGACTTGTTACCGTGCCTAAAATATCGTCCCTGTCTGTGTATGTCGAAGTTATTATTTTGTTGGGTTAAATATGTGTCTCTAGCGAGCTTAAGATCATAATATTTTTGTTTAGAGGCGGGGGTAGGATTAGAGAGGTACATATTATATGCTTCAGTAAGGTTTGCTAGAAATGCTTCGTTAATTCTCACAAATTTTTTATTGTGGTGTGCTGTAAAGGAAGTAATGATTCCCCTCATAACTGGCTTAGAGGCATGCCAGAACAAGTTTGGGTTGTTACGGTGCTGTTCATTATCTGACGCATAGTGTGCCCACTCCGTCTTGAGATGTTGCCGGAAATTTATATCATTATATAAGTAAGAGGGAAATCTCCAAGTCCTGTTCGGGGGTCTGATGCGTGTAGGTTGGAGTGTGAAATGGATTGGGGCGTGGTCTGATATTACTATGCGCTCAATGGTTGGGTGGTGAATTTGAGATGTTATTTCAGAGGAGGTGAGAAAATAGTCTATTCTTGAGAGGGTGCTGTGCGTCTTGGATAGACAAGTGTAATCTCTCTCCAGTGGATTCCTAACCCTCCAGACATCTACAAGCCCCAATGTTGATTTTAAGTTGTTTATCAGTGATACCTCCCTCTTATATCTTGTGTATGAATGTTTTGAAGAACCAACTAAAGCAGGGTCCCTGAATCTGTCCAAGGGGAGAGCCTGGGCCAAGTTGTAGTCCCCCCCCAGGATAATAGGAGCAGTGTATGTGGCTAGTTTAGCCAGCAGAGTCGACCAAAAGGAGGGGCAGAACTCGTTGGGGCCATAGACATTGCATAAAGTGTAATTCATGTTACCCACCCCCAGGGCAGCCAGAATGTATCTCCCACCTTTATCTATGTCTACCTGCGAGAAAGACACTGAAAGACCTTTTTTTACCAAGATAGCTACTCCCCTCTTTCTACTCTCAGTAGGGGAGTATAGAATGTGACCTACCCACCGAGACTTCAGTTTCTCATGTTCAGCTGCGGTTAGTTTTGTTTCCTGGAGCAGAGCTATGTCAGTACGTAGGGCCTTAAGCTGCTGTAGGATCATGCTCCTTTTTGCCGGGGACGTAATGCCCCCCACATTCCAGGAGACAAACCTAAGGTTTACAGCCATACATTAGATTTGGGGTTGAGGTAAAAGTGAGTAAAACTAAACGATAGACCACATGGTGTGGCCCCATGCACCTGAGCTTCTATTCTGTAATGCAGGAAGGCATGACCCCCACTAATGGGGTAGGAAGCGCTTATGTGATATGTGGGTAGGAGTGTGTAGAGAAGAGAATCTGAAGAATGACTCACCAACAGAGGACAGCCAGGGAACGCCTGCCAGAGATTCGTGTCCAGGGGGGGCGAGACCAGGTGAGCATCGGGAGAGGTCTGAGGGCAGGACCAGAAAGAGAGCATATTTAGCAACATAGCCATAAACATTGAAAAGGACCCCAGCATTCTCACAAATTCAACAGACAGAACCCCTTTGATTTTTAACAACCAGGCCCACCCCATGTATTGCCGTAGCATTTGTGCTAGAACTACAGAGAGATGGGATGCAGCGCAACCTAAGGTGGTTTGAGGGACGTTTGAAAAAGGAGTAAGGGGCATAGGGGGCATATGCCTAGCTACAGGCAGGCTAAACGGGCCGACGATTACTGTTACCATGGGAGAAAGCTCAGGACAACACAATAATATTAGTTGGGGGGATATGTAATCCCATAGAATTCTGCAGGGAGGTAGCGCAAATATCAGCCTCTCTATGGAAAAGTGAGGTATACAAGCTGCGCATAGGCACTGCGTGGGGTGAGGTATAAGTGCGTAATCAGCGGCTAGGGGAGGGACTTGAAACTTCCCAAGGACATACAGGAAAGCGACTTTACCCTTCCCGCCCAATGCAAGCAGAGTAATAAGGAAAACAAAACATAAAACCCTGTGAAAACCCCCATTCTGCCCCACAAGGCAAATATAAAGTTTACGTGTCAAACATTGTAGACCAGATGACTCTTGCAGGTTTTCACCAAGATCTAGGATAAAACATAAAACATAACAGAACAAACCAAGTAAGGAAAATACAGTACTCAGGCATGTATTAACAGTGATGTAGACAACACCACATAGTCCAATTGTGTGGAGCTCGGGGAAAGACCCCACTTCTGGGCCTCTCCGTATCAGCCTTTGGTTATCACCAGGTAAGGCGCACTTAAAGTGAAGAGTTAGAATCCTTCTCAAGAGAAGTATAATTAACCACCATATCCAGGACAAGTCCGGTTGGGGCGATTCAAGTATCCCCATCTTTGTTTTCAGCATCTAGGTGTTCTTGCAGCTGTTGAGGTGTGGTGAAGAGCTTAGGACCCCCTGGGGTCATAAGCCGCAGCTTAGCTGGGTACAGAAGTGAGGCCTGTCTCCCCTGCGAGTGTAACTTAGAACACAAGGGTGCGAAGTCTTTCCTTTTCCTCGCTACTTCGGCTGAAAAGTCTTGAAAGATTAGTAATTTGTGACCCTCGAAGCTAAGGTCTGATTTGGCTCTGTAGGCTTTGAGAACAGCTAATTTTTCCTGGTAGCGAAGCAACTTGAAAATTACTTGTCTTGGGCGCTGGTTAGATCTGTTAGGCAAGGATTCAGGGCCTATTCTGTGGGCCCTCTCCACGTCAAGTGGAAGGGTGTCTGGGTCTAATTGCAGCAGCTTGGGTAATGTTAGGGCTGTAAATTCAAGAAGATCTTTATTTTTGATTGACTCAGGCACTCCCACAACCCGCAAGTTATTGCGGCGAGAGCGGTTCTCCAGATCATCAAGCTTCTCTTGAAGTGCAAAACTCTGACGCTCCAGTCGTAAGATGGTAACAGAAGAGGAGTGCTGGGTATCTTCAACATCAGAGATTCTCTGTTCTGCATGTTGCAGGCGTGTGGAATATTGCCTGATCTCTGTAGTGAGAGTATCCATGCCCGCCTGTAAAGATTCCATTTTTGGAAGAAAAAAAGCTTTTAAATCATGCAACAGGGATTGGGGGGTATCTAAAGTAAAATCCCCATCCGGCGGTGCTAGGGGTTCTGGCTGTGGTTCTGGGGCTTGTTTCTGCTTTCTGTCAGCCTGCTTTTGCCTGCCCGCCATGATAGGTATAGCCTGTGTGGCAGAGACTTTAAAATATTTATCCACTTTCATGTGGGACAGTAGAGTAGGTGAAAATTGGAGTGTTGCACGAACAGTGCTGTCTACAGGCACACACGCAGCTTAAATTCCTAAAGGACTGGGTAGTGCAGAAAGTTCTTGTGTAGTGAGGCAGGTATGTGTTAAAGAAGCAAGATTTTCAGGTCTATACATTCAAAATGCAAGTAGTTGATGCGCACCACGTGGGCAAAGCAGAATTGTGCTTCAGGCAGGGACCCAGCTATCACCTCTGTATCCTTAAGTGGAGGTATATTTGGGGCCCTTAGACCTCTGGAAAGTTCCTTCACCCTCTCTCCTCACTCCAATTGCCCCTGTCTTCGGAAGGTTGACAGGATTCAGGGCCTAGAATTTGCGCTCCAACCTCACCTCCTCCGTTCTCCACCCCTCAAGTAGTAAATCTGTAGTGTCTCTTTTCAGGGTCAGCGGGCAGGGGTTTCCCTGTATTAGTGTATTATGTGGCGGTTAAGATGGTAGGGGAGGGAGGCAGAGGAGCCAGAAACACCAGGCTATAATAATAGTAGGCGCTTCTTGAACACAGTCACAGCACTTACTGTCAGCTAGGATGGTGGTTGCACAGGTGTCCGGTACTGGTGCTGCTGATGTTAATGCTGCAGGGCATTCATGTGTTATGAGTGTGCCGGGGGATCCAGGAGCGGGCACCTCGCTGTCATCCAAGATGGCGCCGGGCAGTAACGTTTGCGCTTCTTCCGTCCCTCCGGGGACAAGGGCTGGTGTAATAAGCCCTTCACGCTGCCAGGTCAGTTGGGATAGCTTAGAGATGAGTTCCCAACAAGATATCTGCGTGGGGCCCCCTAGGAGAGCGGTCAAATCGGTCATTCAGCTCCACTATACACGGAGCTCTCTCCCAATGCTGCCGCTTCTCAGGCCCGCCCACCGGAAGTCTATATATTTTTTTTTTTTTTTACTGGATTAGTAATTACTCCTTAGGGGTAGGTGCTTGTACTGGTAGACATTGAGGGATGAATCAGTAAAGAGCTGAAGCACAAAGTACAAATATAGCACTCACAACGTTTGGTTTGCATATGATTTGTGTATTATGCAAGAAAACACAAAGAAAAAATAAAACTTAACTTTTAATGAATTATTTAAATATTGAGAACAAGGGATATAGAACATACTTAAAAAATACAACTTGCTAACTATATGCGTGAAGATTGGACCTAAATAATCAAAGGTGAATTATTACCCACTAGTCTAGTGTAGGTCACAATCTGTAATGGAT
Organism: Bombina bombina; assembly: GCF_027579735.1. Lineage (NCBI taxonomy): Eukaryota > Metazoa > Chordata > Amphibia > Anura > Bombinatoridae > Bombina > Bombina bombina. The sequence continues at coordinate 764,556,331 of NC_069502.1, read as the reverse complement.
ATAAGGAATACAGGAGGTAAATGGCCTAGGGGGTAAGTATTAAGGTTCTACGGTATGTATAACTGTATATTTAGGATAAAGCTGATTGTTATATAGGCATATATAAACGGTGTAGATGGTCCAACAGAATGAGGGGAATATTCCTGTTGTACTATTTATACATACATATTTGCCATATTTAAATAATGACTCAAATTAGTTAATATACCTTTTAATACCTATAGGGCTCGATTTATCAAACATATTCTCCTTAATTTGCGCCTCAATTCACGCCGTCGTAATATATCTCCTATTTATCAATCACAAATACTCCGAAAAATGTGCAAATACGACTGCAAAATTCTCGCCCTTCAATGTCCCTCGCCTAGGCGCACATTTGTGCAAAATAAAGCTTTAAAACGATCTTTTCCGGGTGTATATTCAAGAATATGACCTACTTCTCTCCAAAATATATATTTATCATTATTTTGCACCATTGGAGAGCCTAAAGTTCTCCTAATACGACAACTAATGTTCTCCATGAAGAGATAGAAGAACATCTAATTTACTCCATATTTTCAGCGCCAGAAGATGGATTATTTCCTGATTTTGTCTGCAATTTCTTTAGCAAGGGGCCATGAAAATCATCGAAATGAACAGATTTTGCCAATACGTAGACGGCAAAGAGTTCCACAAGCTTTCCTACCTCGTTGTGGACTACAGGCATTATCTGATTACCAGATAAAAAATTTTTTTTGCCTAAACAGGGAGAGCATACAAAATCTATATGTTCTAATACAGAATGATCTAGAGCCACAGACCAGAAGAACAAGGGCAATACCTGGAATGCTCAAGTTATTGGCAGTTTTGCATTTCCTAGCCACAGGCTCTTTTCAGGCTGTGTCCAGTGCAGTGGTTGGTATGAGTCAGCCTTCTTTTTGTAGACATTTGAGGACTGTCTTAAAAGCTATTTTGAAGCATCTAAATAAATTTATATATGTGCCAAGGAATGTACATGAATGGCACCAAGTAAAATCTGGTTTTTATCAAGTTGCCGGCATTCCAAATGTGCTAGGTGCAATTGATTGCACACATATTGCAATTCGACCACCAGCTTTAAGGGAGGAGCAATATCGAAATCGTAAACACTTCCACTCTCTCAATGTTCAAGCAGTATGTGACTCTAACCTTCGGTTTTGGGCAGTAAGATCAGGTTTTCCAGGGTCGTGCCACGATTATCACATATTAAAGCAGTTGGCTTTATTTTCAGCATTTGAACGTGAAGACATGCCACACAGTTGGCTATTAGGTGAATATTAAAATTTTTATATTTATATTACTCAAACCTTTATTGTAATTTTTAAATTGTCATAGTTGAATCTCATAAACCTGTAGTTACATGTAGCTAATTTGTAATTTTATTATATTTTTGAAGGTGACAGCGGGTACCCCTGTAGGCCTTGACTCTTGACACCTGTACCAATACCTCATACACGGTCAGAAATATTATATATAAAATATATATTTATAGAGTTATATATATCTATTTCTAGTTTTGAATAAAAAATAAATACTTTGAAACAAAAAAACATAAGTTTCGTTATTTACTTTGAATTAAAACACCTTATTTAATAATATAAAAATCTTTATTAAACACAAAATATCAACATCAAAACAGTAAACTCGACTAAACATTAACAAAGGTTATAAGTGCGTTAAATTGTTTAGACACGATAACTTAAAGGTATATATGAACAAAATAATTATACATCTGGATGTCGCCTATTCATGAACTCTTTTCTGATAATACTCCTTTTGAACATTTAACTGTTCTTGAAGTATATTATTTCTCTGTTTTTGTAATTCAATCATTTCTTTAAAAAATTAATTCTGTTCATTTCTAAAAGAAAATGCCATATCTGTCAATCGTTCAACTTCATTTGGTCTCTCTGGTTCATCTATCTGACATTGTTGGGCATCCTCAATCTCCTCCTCACATTCTGATTCGTCAACATGTGGTGTTTCAAGTTGTGTTTGAGTTTGTCCCTCTATTTGTGTCTCATCATCATCCTCCTGACAAACTGTGTCAGTCACAAGTGGTTCTAAAGTGATTTCTATTTCATCTATGAATGTAAATAAAAATAAAAAAAAAAATCTTTAAAAAAAAAAAAAGGTCAATACTTACCATCAAATAATGTAATTGACGAATTCTGCATTGTTTGTAGTAATCCCCTGACACCTGTAACAATACATACATTGATATTCATATACATGTTTATAAAAAATTCTTCTGTACATAAACAGAATTTTGATGAGAAAAGTCAGAAACTTAATACATATTAATTTAATTTCATTGTCCATTCTTTTCATTAATACAAATGATATTTACATTTTAGTAATATACTTTTACTTACGGGTAGTTTCTTCCCTGCATGTTATATCACATGAAGATGTTGAGGGTTGTTGCTGTTCAGAATTCAACTCAGACTCGGATGGTTGGTCCACCTGGGCATTTTCTATTTCAGTTTCAAACGCCTTTTCATGTTGTTCTTTAAAGTACATATAAATAAAATGAAAAAAAAAAAAAAAAAGGCAAAACTGAATATACAAAATACATGTTAAAGAGATATTATAGTGAAAATTATACTTTCATTATTCGGATAGAGCATGGAATTTCAAAAAACTTTATAATTCAATACTATTATAATTTTTATATTGTCTTCTTTTTTGATTATCTTTCATTTAAAAGATAAATAATCTAAGTTTAGAAGCCGGACCATTTTTGGGTGTGGAACCGGGTTAGCGCTTGAGGATTGGCTTCTTTTTAAATGTAGCCATCCAATCAGCAAGCGGTATCCAGGTCCTCAACCAAAAATGGTCCTGCTTCCAAGCTTACAATCAAACTTTGTTAAATACATATTCAAAGCTAACAAATTAAAAATCTTAATAGGAAAAAAATTATTACCATGGTATGCTCTGTCTGAATCATGAAATTTAAGTTCTGAATAGACTATTCGTTTAACAGCAAGCAATGAGATATTTACCTCTAAAATCCATGGTATCTGATGGAACATCAAGTCCCACCACGACAGCATCCCCCATCCTGGCATACAGCATCTGTTCATAGTCCAGCAGTTCAGCCCTATATGCGGGGCCTCCACCAGTTCCTTTCGATAACTGCTTTTCCTTACAGACTTTTTTTTATATTCTTACGAATATCATTCACCCTCTTCCAACAGGCCCTGACGTCTTTAGGAAAACTACCCTCTGCTGACACTGCGCGACTAATTTGTTCCCAAATCGCCTTTTTTCTTTGAGGGTTGATAGATTTGGCTTGATAGCCGATAATAACATCATAATGTTCGATGACAGCTTTAACTAAAATACAGTTTTGTCGATGACTAAACATCACACTTCGGCCACTTTTCGTCTTTCCAGCTAGTCCAGTAGCCATCGCAAATTTAGAGCAAAAAATGGCGCAATAAGAATAGTGTCTTCGTTCGAAGTCAGAATAAAGTAATGAACAATTATCAATAACAACTTTGGTTCTAGAACGTTACAGAAATGGGGCGTTATATGAATAGATTAATGAATAATTTAGATAAAATTATTAACTTTAATTTGATTGGACAATAACAATTTACTTTATTCCTATTGGTCAAATGTGTATTTTTTTTAAATTGATGTGTCTATATTTTTCTATACATTCATTTATAAAAATCATAACATTTGTATGTATCAATTGAAGTAACAATGAACATAGCCATAAAAATAAATTTAAACTATGAAAACAAATGTATCGACTGTAGAAATATAGTCCAAGTTATTGCGCATTGTATCAAGTGTCGAAACATAGTGCCAGTTATCTTGTATCGACCGTAGAAATATAGTGCACGTTATTGCGCACTTTGTAACAACTTAAATGTAATCTATATTGATACAAAAAGATGTAACAAGTTTAATAATTTTTCTTTAATATTTATTAATAAATAAGTTTCTAGTAGATTACTTACTTCTTTTAAACATAAATCATTTTTTAAATGGGTATATTTTACTGCGCAATTACAATCACAATTAGTTCCGTTATTGGGTGGAGTTTTATGGTTAGAGAGATACATACAGACAGTGATGATGAATAACTGATAATCACCTATACAATGGAAAAGTATATTCCGAAAAAAGGAAGGGGATCTTCACATTGGAACAGGATAAAAGAAATCCAATTTTATCTGAGATGGTGCGACGGGTCAGACATCTGTCTGGCCATAATAGGACTAGAAAACAGTGCCTGAAGCGTTATAAGGATCTAATCCGGAGACAATCTAAATTAAGGACCCTAATAAGAAGCTATGTTATGAAATGTTAGTATTGATGTAATAGTTGGGTATCAATTGTATTTTACTTTTACAGTCAAAAATAGAAGAAGGCCCCGTTATCTGCGCCCAATAAACTGGAATACATCCAGTCCAGAAGCTGATTGTGATCCACTACCGACTGTTTTTCTGGAGTCTGAGGCTATAATTACAACCGGTATGAATATAGTTACTAAAATGTATAGTATTAAGATAACTATTCATTGATATTAACATTTATATGTTCAACATTTTTACAAAAAGGGGGAAAAAAAAGAGGCGACAACGTCGCAGAAGGCCAATGCCCATCATTGATGATGAATGTGACAATGAAGGTAGATTTAATTCACATATATCTTACATATAAATAATATTATTCTAGTTAATGACTATAATCATATTATAGACATGATTGAAGAAGATCCAAACCAAAATGCCATTGAAGAAATAATTGTTGAAGAGGAAAATAATATGATGCAAGATTCTCCAAATAGCGAGCAACCACAAGACAATATATGTAGATTCATATGTCTATTCAGTCACTCCTGATCTTTTATGTCATTATTTGTAATAAAATATAACTTTAAAAGAGATATGGATTTCAATCAGAATTGTTCTATTAAATAACTATTCCTGTTCTAATTAATTTGTATGTCTTACAGCTATTCAAGATGAAGGACAGAACCTTGAACATGAAGAAGAGCAACAATCAAATTCATCCAATTCAACGCAATGCTATGATTGGAGTGAGTTCTTTTATATCATAACAATCTTTAGCTTTATGAAATTCAATTGCAATTGTCAGTATTGTGTGGAACAAAAGATGCATGTGCGTGTACACAGTATTATCAAGATCACATGCTTTAAATAACAACAGAGGTGTAGATAAAACCTTCTAACAAGATATTAGTCATTGTCTGTGTTTCTTGTTAGCATTAGATAAAACACTAGAAATGTATTCAAATTAATGACATGTTCCTTAATATAACTATTTTTCTATTTCTCTTTGGTACAGTGCCTGAAGATCAAGAAATAACTATCAACAAAAAAGAAATTTTGGATACCCTGCTGGAAGTTGAAAATAATTTGATGAGGACATACATAAAAGTACAAAACTTAAGAGAAAAATATCAATCTTTTTAATTATAAACAATAAAGCAAAACATTCTATTTCTTTTCATGTGGAAATAACATTTTATTTATTTATTTTATGAAAAAAAATCAAAAATATTTTATTATGATGTGAAAATAACATTTATTTTGGGTTTCAATAAATCGATTGCTGTTAAAATATAATTTTTGAGGTGTCTGTGTTTATTTCATCGAAAAAAGTTAATAATTATTTTATTGTAAAAAACAAACAAAACAAAACTATATTAGTGCTGAGGGGGGAGGTGGATATAAATATAAGAGTTGGGTTAGGTCGAAGAGTTGGGTTATATCTTTGAAATACATAAGCACATGTTTATATAAGTTGTTCAACAGTTAATACAAAAAGATAAAAATTTGTAATACAATTAGGAGTGAGATCTTGATGTGCTTTCTTAAATAATATAAACATTGATACAACAAATAATAAAGTAGATATCAAACAATTGTGGTATTTTCAGCATTACATGTTACCATTGAACTTCTATCCCTTCAGAGATTGATATGTGAGAGAATGTGATATGATGAAATTATATTCAAATTTTTAATTAATTTTTATCGAATATCGGAAATATAAATAAAGTTTGTGTTTATTGAAAAGCACTGTAGTTATATACATCTAATTTGTAACATTGAATATATAAGGAAGTATAATTGGACAATACACATTTTTATTTATGTATATTAAAATGCAATCAATAATAATTAACATTTATTTCTAATATGCGCTTTAATTTAACTAATTTTTCATAATAAATACGAATAACAGCGAGATTTATCAATATCACGCCACATCTCGCCTTTGGAAAGTAACGTAGAAATACAACCCATTTTATGATAAATAATGGCGCACATGTGTGCCTATCCGATGGCGATATGCAGAGTACTTGTCGGAGAACTGAAAGGCGATCTTGAACAAAGTTTGATAAATCGAGCCCATAGTGTATCTCCAGGATTAAGGAGATAGATCTGTGAGAACCATAGGTATGTTCACAAAGTGGAAAAAGTATATTGATAAGGGTTTTCTATTAATACCTAATGAAATTGAATACTTTAGATACAGTTAGTATGTGTATAATAGAAAAGTGTGCCTATTAGTACCACTTGTGGTTAGTATAGCCCTATATGGGAGAAATATATTTTGGAGTACCATATATGTATTTCCAAGTAAAGGAGATATACCTATTAATACCGTTGATGTATCCCCAAATTGGGGCAGATGTACCTTTTAATACCGTTTGTGTGGCTCGAAGATTTTAGGGAGATATCCCTTGTGATGCCACAAGTGTATCTCTGAATTGAGGGGGTATAACTGATAATATCTTAGGTGTATACCCAGAGTGGGGAACGAGATCTCAAATATCGTGTGTATATCACCAAAGTGAGCGAAAATATACCTTTTAATACCGTTTGGATATCATAAGTGCCCTTTAAACAGCCTCAAATAATAGGAAAAAAGTATATATATATATATACTTGTTGATATCGTTGAAAATTGTTTACCTTTTAATACCATAGGTTCATATATACCGTTTAATACCTTTTGAATACCTTTTAATACTGTATCCCCAAATTGGGGGAGATATACCTTTTAATACCGTTTGTGTGGCTTCAAGATTTTAGGGAAATATCCCTTGTAATGCCATAAGTGTATCTCTGAATTAAAGAGGTATAACTAGTAATATCTTAGGTGTATCCCCAGAGTGGGGAAATGGATCTCAAATATCGTTTATGTATCCCCAAAGTGAGGAGAAGTATACTTTGGCATGAATGGCATGAAAAATATATTTTAATACCGTAGGTATCCCAAGCTTTTTATAGCAGAAGTTTGTATTCTTCAATTTAAAAGTTTGAGTACCCTGTGTTATGTATATATAAATAATGTGCCGCAAAAAAACTTTATATAAAATTGTGCACGCATATATTTCCTTTTTCATAAATCTTTGAAAGACTAAGTTCAATAAACCTAACCTTTATTATATACAGTATACCTATCTTGACCATTAGTCTAAATAAGATTAGAAAGTTCCTAGTTATAGACGAAAAAAATTTGCGATGTGTGATTTACATTTTTTCAAGCCAATTAAGAATGTCATACCATAGCACTATCATTCCTTTACATACATGGTTATAATTGCGGGATACATTCCCAATCAAAAAATGTCAAAATAATCTAATCAAACATTTCTTCAAAACAATGTATGTCACATCAACCGGCAAAAAACCTTAACCAATCACTGGCTGAGGTATTAGCTAATCATAGTAAAATTATATTGTAAATGAAATTAAAACAATAGAAAGTGGAGGCAATTTTGTATACAATCCCCAATATCCTTAATCTTAACAAATAGAACAACATTAGAAAGACTAGCAGAATATATGTGACAAATAATTGCTGATAATATTTACTTTATATTTTATACTATCCCCTTAATACAAAACGCACAATGTGGTCACAAGTACATCATAGTGTGTGTGTGTAATACACACTGTGTATATATATATATATATATATATATATATATATTGTCAAAAAGTTGCAGTAGTCAATCTTGTAAAAGAAAGTCTTTATTAAAGATACGTTAAAAACATTATCCAAGAGGTACACGAAGCAGCATCCAAAATCACAGTATCTGCTAACATGTTTCGCCCATCAGGCCGTAATCATAGCTATAATAATTAGCACCTGTACCCTTTAAAAAGCAACAGAGCCACCTTGATTGGTCTAAAAACAAAAGGTGTGATCAAAGATGCAATATATCTAAGGTGCTATCACAATTCAAGTCCCTGCACACTGAAAGCTGCACTATGTTTAAATAAATGAACACATATAAAGATTCACTTAATACTGACCATAAAAGACCTTAGTCTATAATGGGGATAAACAATCTCAAAATAATGTAAAATATGAGTAACATATTTTTGTATAAAAATATATCAAACAATGCATAGGTTAGACAACAGATGCACGGGGGTTACTCAAACATGTATTCATCTGTGGTCATTATTGTTATTTTCGCCAGAGAGAGAGAATAGAAAAATATAAAAAGGATATTTACACAGCAGGTGTTACACATATACATATATACTTAAAATTGGACATCTAAGTAGACACACAATAGACTCAATAAAAAAGAGAAAATGAATGTATTAGATATCTTGAGTGTCTGAGGGTTATATATATATATATATATATATATATATATATATATATATATATATACTTCTCTATATAGGGTGTATATATTTTTTTAGTCTTATATAGACTTGACCTAATACTCCGCACAAAGAAAAGAGGGCATATATATATATATATATATATATATATATATATGGAACTCGCAATATTCATATCCCCTACCTATCTACCTACTTGTATTGATTTGATAAATTATTTGGAAGGGTCTAGCCCTTACCTAGATGGAAGAATGTTTGACAGGATAAAGGGGGGAAGAATCTATATCTAGTTATCCTCAGTATATCTCACAAACTGGTAAGTTTATTTTGTTTATTATCTTTTCTTGCATATCATATTATTTGACATCATTAAACTCTATTTAATCTAATCCAATCCAACCCAACACAGGTCAAGCTGGATCAGACCAGACCGAACCATATCAAAACATACCATATGTATGTATGTACAGCTGCTGGGGAAGAGGGAAAGGGACTGTTCATCACTGCCAATGGTTGATGAGGTCATATTCGGAATTCAATCCTTTAGGTACCCTTGATTGCAATTTGAATATATAATACATTTCCCTCTTCCCCAGCAGCCGATCCCTGTCTCCTCCTCTAGGAGGACAGCATACTCGTTCGATAGCCTGCCATCTTAGAGTTTGAATACTTTTTGATGTTTATTGGCGAAATGTTGTACAAGAGGTGTAGTCGCCTGTCCTGCCTGTATTGTGGATAAATGATTGCGCATTCTCACTTTTATCTCATTTGTCATTAGCCCCACATACTGCAAATGACATGCTGTACAGGTAAGGAGATAAATAACGTATGTTGAGGTACACTTGAGACAGCTTTCTATTGGAAATGTTTCACCTGTATATTCTGACTTGAAAATGTTAGATGGTAAAACATATTCACATACCTTGCATTTGCTAAGAAATTTGAAAATGCCTTTATGTATAAGCCAGGAGCTTTTAGGTTCTTTTTAGAACCGGAAGTACTGATGGAGACAAGATATTACCTAATGTTGCAGTCCGCCTGTATGAACAACGTAAACCTTTGGAGATACATTGTTCCAATTTATCGTCGGCTGCCAAAAATTTAAAGTGTTATTTAACAATATTACATATTTCAGGATACTTGTCACTGTATTCGGTAACAAAGGTAACACCTTTATGATCATTAAGTACGTTTTTATTTGTATGGATTAGTTTGTTTCTATCCATTAAATCTACTTGACGTTTTGCCTTAGAGATTACTTTCTCATGATAACCTCTATTTCTTAATCTTGTAGATAGATCAAGAGACTGCTGTTTATATACTTTGTCTGATGTGCAATTACGTTTGACCCTAATGAACTGACCCTTAGCCACTGCAAATGGCACGTGACTAGGGTGACAACTTTTGCCATGCAAGAGGGCATTGCCAGCTATGGGTTTACGATATATTTCAGTTTGAATATTACTTTCTCTCGTACCAATCAAAGTAATGTCAAGAAAATGTATGGTGTTGTCACTCAAGTCACTAATGAATTTTAAGCCAATTGTATTCAAATTGATATATTCAATAAATGATGCAAAATCTGAGCTAGAGCCCTGCCAAATTAGGAGGAGATCGTCAATTAATCTACCGTAGTAGAAAACAGAACTTCTGAACGGGTTCCCATCTCCATAGACGTGGGACAGCTCCCACCAACCCATAAACAGGTTGGCCTAGGAGGGGGCAAACTTGGCCCCCATCGCTGTCCCACGTCTCTGGAGATTAGTTATTCTGAGGATGTAAACTCGAAATTCTCTAGAATAATTTGAATGGAATTCAAGAAAGAATTCAATGGCCTTAAGTCCCTCATCGTGAGGGATAGAGGAGTAGAGACCTACTACATCTATAGTAGCCCATTTGAAAGTATTATAATCCCATTTTACCTTCTCAAGAATATTTATTACACTTTTGGTGTCCTGAATGTAACTGTATAAGTTAAAAACCAGTGGTTGCAAAAGGTTATCCAACAATTGTGATGCATGCTCAGTTAGAGAGTTAATACCACTAACGATAGGGCGCCCTCTTACCTCTGTAAGGGATTTATGTATCTTGTGCAAGTGGTGGAAGATGGGCACAACTGGGTTATCAACCACCAGATACTCGAATGTTTTATGATCAATGTCCCCATCCTCCAACCCATCGTCCAAGATACTCAAAAGTTCGCTCCGAAAAGCATTAGTGGGGTCTGTATGTAGGGGAATATAATCCTCAATGTTGCCTAATTGGTGTAGTGCTTCATTAGTGTATTCTACCCTATCCATGATGACCAAAGATCCACCTTTATCGGCTGAACGAAACACTATGTCCTTCATCTGTTTAAGTTCTTTTTTTGTGTGCGGCTCTCTCTGAGTATGTTAAATTTGATTTGTCATTAGTAACAGTTGATTTAAGTCTGATTAAATCTATTTCTACCCTTTTGAAAAAAGTCTCCAAAGTATTACCCCTATTATGAATGGGATAAAATTGAGATGGATTTTTAAGGGTGTTTGAAATATTCAATCCATTGTCATCAATGGGCATGTTACTTTCTCCTGCCAAACTCTCTAGAGTAACTAGATCACATGTTTCATTAAACGTCATATGCTGTCTAGGCATTAAACTAGTAGTTTGCTGGTCACAATTAGTTGTTCCTAAATCTTCTGTTTGTGTCATGCCCTGAAAATGCCTTTGTAATGTCATGTTACTTATTAATTTGTTGACGTCAAGAATGGTATTAAAAACGTCAAAATGTCGTGTTGGACAGAAGTTTAAGCATCGATTCAGGAGCAAAATCTGTACCTCAGTAAAAATTTGTGAGGACAGATTTACTACATTGTTTATTTGTATTTTTGTCTCCCCCTGTTTCCCCTTAGATGGTATTGACTTTGTGTATTTGGTCCTATTCCTGTTTTCTGTAAAGGAAGGGAAAAAACCTGTTCTAATTACCTTTGGTCCTCATTTTGTGGTTCCTCATGTTGTGGCCTTGGTGCAGTGTCTTCCACATATATATATCTAGAGATGGGGGTTATGGAAGTGCTTTGTTTGTTTTTAGATTTAACTACCTGTGTTTCATTTTCCTTACTGTGTGTTGTTTGTTCTAAGGGCGCCTGTAAAGGGCTTTTTAATATACTTTTTGGTTGTTCTTCCCCCCATGATGCACCTGTATCATCTCCTGATTCAAATTCACTATCTGTGTAAGTGACTTTTTTACTCGTATGTTTATCCTGTCCTTTTTCATTATTATTATTACCAAAATTGCGTCTATTTCTAGACCTGGACCTCCCTCGATTATATCTCCTGTTCACTGCCTTATCAGACCTTTTCCAAACATACACACAGTTATTACAATAATCAGATTGATCCCTGACAAACTTACTGTGCTTTGTTTCTAACACCTGATTTTTACTTTCTGCTACTGTTATTTTCAAGATCCCATCAAATTTAGGAAAATTAGAATCTAGTTGCCTTACATTCATTTCACTTTGTAATAAACTTATTTCTTCCCTAATTGTTTGCAACAGATTAGCTTTGTATGTTATCAAAAGAGCCATTAAACGCAATGAACAGTCACTCAAAATGTCATTCCAATTACTTATAAAGTCAACATCACAAACGTCAAATGTGGGGAACTTATTGAGTCTTAAGCCCCTGGGTATTATTCTCAATTTAACATATGTCTCCATAGTCCATATATCCCATTGGAGTTTGTGTTCTCGTATGAGAAGCTTCTCCATCTCATCAAACAAAGCAGGTAGTGAGTAATTAGATTTGTTAGTAGAAAATATTCTCTCAATCTCAGAGGTAGTGCAGTCTCTCTCAGTTGCAGGCATCAAAGAATAAAAGTGTGTGACCTCCATGGTAAATACACTCAAAGTGAAAACAGCTCAGACAGGTTATAATGGTATAGTGCACATTTATACAAATCAAAAAACAAAGGAGGTTACTATTATCAACCTTACAATGTCCTGTATTATGCGTTTAAACAGAAGACCTTGTGTAGTGAAAAACAGTGCTGTAAGGTTTTGGACAGTTACGGACCAATGACCATATGAAAGTCAGTTTTAATACAGACACGAAAAGGTCTCTTGTCTCATCCCCTGTAAACACCTGACATGTGTTTCTTCAGAGCACTGGGTACAATAGAAATCAGTCCCACAGATAAACAATGTATGTCACATCAACCGGCAAAAAGCCTTAACCAATCACTGGCTGAGGTATTCGCTAATCAGAGTAAAAATATATTGTAAATGAAATTAAAACGATAGAAAGTGGAGGCAATTTTGTATACAATCCCCAATATCCTTAATCTTAACAAATAGAACAACATTAGAAAGACTAGCAGAATATATGTGACAAATAATTGCTGATAATATTTACTTTATATTTTATACTATCCCCTTAATACAAAACGCACAATGTGGTCACAAGTACATCCTAGTGTGTGTGTGTAATACACACTGTATATGTATATATATATATATATATATATACACACACACACACACACACACACACATAACTACATACATAATAGCATATTTCCACAAAAGTCTTATATGCCATCTTCCTGAATATAAGATAAACAGAAAAAAAAAATGTTTTTTAGATTGTGAAAACACCTTTCTGACATACATTGTAAATAAATTATTGCTGCTCATAAAAAAATAACTTAGTTGAAACATGACTAAGACAACCACTCACACTAAAATATATGAAATGAGACATATACCTACCATATTCATCAAAATAAAGAATGTTTGTATAACTAGTGTATTACCTTGATTATATCAACATGAATTCTATCAATAACCAAGTCAATAGGGAAGCTGTATGAAGGGAATTCAGAATTGATACACACTTCTTTAGCCAACTATAAAAAAATGAGTGGAAAAATACCCTTTCTTAAGTGAATTCAAGAACAAAAAACCTTCGGGGGGGGTTGTACCTTAAAATTCTTACAGGAAGTGAAAAATAAAAATTATATTATCACAATCTACACAGGCAGATGATGCTCACAGGATATATAATACCAAGGCAGCAATAATCCTGACACAAAGTCATTTTAGGGAGTGTGTGGTGTGTCCTAAACCCTAATAAATACAAATGAAAAGTGTGCATCATCATAATTTTAAGATATTAGTGGGAACATTCTCTAGTATCAGTATAATGTGATTTTTTTAAAAATATTTAGGTAATAAATTAAATGTGCAGCCTACATCAACATTTATATATAATAAATTTAGACGAGGGGTTACAATGTTAAGTCATAAAACACATCAAATCTAAATTCTTGTTCAGTCCATTAGGGTACAGGGTATTTAGAGTTACTATCTAATATGTTTCACTTTGGCTAAGTTCTTTAAAGGGACAGTCTACACTAAAATGAATATACTTTATAACATTTAAAGGGACAATAAACACCTGACTATTAAAAATCATTAAAACTTCTACTTAGTAATAATACAAAACTGAGTACAGTTCTTTATGCTGGAAGTTCAGCTTACCCCAAAAAAATTAAAGAAAAGTGTATTCTATTAGAATACTTATCCAGTGCTTGATGCGATGTATGCCGCCATATTGTAACAGAACAAGAGTCACATGACACACATGGCATATTTCCCTATAATGTATGTATAGAGGAATAATAGCTGCAACACATATATACAGTAATGTAGATGTATGGAAAATAAAACCAAATATTGTATTGAATAAATCAGGTAAAAGTATATGCAGCATGATTAATTCAGTGTTTTCTTCCACGGAATGGAGTCCCTCTCCCCCTTCCTCTCTGGGTCAGGAGCTTATTGATTTATAACTCTGCTTGGATCTGTGCATTCACATAGCTAAGGAACGTTATGGAGTGGTAAGGTTTAAACACTAAACTTTTTTACATAAAATAATAAAATATTGAATTTCAGTAACAGATTTTCTGCATAAACAGCAGCACCAGCTCTGCAAAATAGTGATCGAGTAGTGTTGCAGCTGCTATTCCTCTATACATACATTATAGGGAAATATGCTGTGTGTCATGTGACACTGCATTGAGCCTGTGACTGCTGTGCCTCAGTGTAATGTACGTTACAATATGGCACCATGCATTGGAGAAAAAAGTACCTATTTAACATTCTTCTTCAAAACAATATTTTTCAACACTTTGGGGTAAGCTGAAAAAATAAAACAGACAACAGTGGTTAATTGACTTTAATTCATAGTAATAAATTAGTTTTAAGGGTTTTTATCAGGTGTTAAGTGATCCTTTAACCTTTAAATTACTCCTGAATCTACTACCCTTCAGCTTGAGATCATGACCCCTAGTTCTTCAATTTTCTTTTTATGTCAAATACTATTAAACCCTTTAATATACTTGGAAGTTGCTATCATATCACCTCGTTCCCTTCTCTCCTCTAAGCTATACATATTTAGGTCATTGAGCCTCTCCTGGTACGTTTTATTTTTAGACCTTGTACCATTTTGGTAGCCCTCTTTTGCACAGATTCCAGTATGTTTATATCCTTCTGGATATATGGCCTCCAGGACTGAACACAATACTCAAAATGAGGCCTAACTAATGATCTGTAAAGTGGCATAAGAACCTTACTATTTCTGCTGCAAATGCCTCTACCAAAACATCCAAGCATTCTGCTGGACTTACTCTCTGCAATACTACATTTTAAATCATCTGAAATAAAAATTTCCAAGTCCCGTTCCTTATTTTTAACAGCCAGTAAAGTGTCATTGAGTCTGTAATTAACATTTTGGATTTTTCATTCCTAAATGCATTATTTTGCAGTGTTAAACTTTAGATCCTAGTCATTTGTCCAATCTTCCGATTTTTTTATATAAATAAATAATAAATAAAATTAATGGAACCTATTTTGGAAATCTCTTAAATTGCAACAAATGCAGATGCATATGTATAGTTATAATACACTAATACAATAAATTGTATGTAAATAATACAACTTGAACTTATCTAAAAACAGTTAAACTCTAACCCTATCAAAGCTTTGAATATTAAAAAGATTATTAAAATATGGTCACATACAGTATCTATACTATAATTGCGCTTGTAACGCGTCCGTTGGTGTCCAGTTGTGCATGCATCCTCAAAAGAATGTTGGCTGCTCGAGGCAGCCAAAAGAATCCACCTGGATGCAGCGTAGGCAAACACGAAGCCTTAAAAAAAAACACGCAACCACCCGCACAAAATAAAAATAAAAACACGCAACTGCCCGCACGAAGTATAACAAAAAAAATAACCTCCTGCACAAAGTATTAATAAACACCTAAACCGCAAACCCCCACATAGCAAAACAATAAAGTAATTAACCCCTAATCCCCATATAACATAATTAAAATATTAACCACTTAACCATCAACCACCCACATCACAATCAAAATATTTAACCTATTAACTCTTAAACCGCCAACTCCCCACATCGCAATCAACCTAATTAACCTATAAACCACCAAACACCCACATCGCAATCAACCTAATTAACCTATTAACCTCTAAACCGCCAAACACCCACATCACAATCAACCTAATTAACCTATTAACCGCTAAACCCCCCACAACGCAAATAACTAATTTAATTACTAAGCCCCCTAACCTAACACCCCCTAAATTAACCCCAATTACTACTAAATTAAAATTAAAATAAAACTAACTAAAACTAACATTAAGTTACAAAAAATAAGTCTGACATTACAGAATAAAATAAACAAAATGATCAAAAAATAAATAAAAATTATACCTAATCCCAATGAAAACAAAATTACTAAGCCCCCTAACCTAACACCCCCTAAATTAACCCCAATTACTACTAAATTACAACTAAAATAAAACTAACTAAAACTAACATTAAGTTACAAAAAATAAGTCTGACATTACAGAATAAAATAATCAAAATGATCAAGAAATAAATAAAAATTATACCTAATCCCAATGAAAACAAAAAAGCCCCCCAAAATAAAAACACCCCCTAATTTAAACTACCAATAGCCCTTAAAGGGGCCTTTTTGTAGGGCATTGCCCTAAGTTAAACAGCTCTTTTACCTCTAAAAAAAACTAAGTCCCCCCCCCTAACAATAAAACCCACCACCCAACAACCCCCCAACCCCCCAAAATAAAAAACACTAAGCTACCCATTGCCCCTAAAGGGCATTTAGCTTTTTTACTGCCCTTAAAAGGGCAATCCAGCTTTTTTTCAAGCCCCAAAAAACCCTAATCTAAAAAAAATAAACACCCAATAAATTAAAATAAAAAGCCTAAACCTAAGCCCCAAATAGGTACTCACTGTTCCTGAAGTCCGGCAGAGAAGGTCTTCTTTCATGCGGCTCTATCATCTTCTATCTTCATCCGGAGTGAAGGCAGCATGCAGTTAAGGTGTCTTCCCGATGCCTGGATCCTCAGCGGCGCTCCTCAGTGGCGTGGAGGCTCCTCTCCATGAGATCTTCCATCGCACACTGAAGATTGAATGCAAGGTACCCCATATTTATTTGGGTACCATGCATTCCTATTGGCTGAAATTTTAAAAATCAGCCAATAGGATGAAAGCTACTGAAATATTATTGGCTGATTTGAACAGCCAATAGGATTTCAGTAGCTCTAATCCTATTGGCTGATTTCAAAATTTCAGCCAATAGAAATGCAAGGTACCCCAAATTGATTGCGGTACCTTGCATTCAATTTTTAGTGTGCGACGGACATCGGATTTAGAGGAGGCTCCATGCCGCCTAGGACCGCAGCTGAGGATCCACGCGTCGGGGAAGACAGCTCCACACCTCCGCTCTGCACCGCCAGTGAGGACCGCCGCTGAGGATACACAGCTCAGCACCTTTGCTCCACGCCGCCCTTGCTCCGGATGAAGATAGAAGATGATGGAGCCACATGGGACATTCTCCACCGGACTTCAGGAACGGTAAGTACCTATTTGGGGCTTAGTGTTAGGATTTTATTTGGGGGGGGTATTTTTAAGATTAGGGATTTAATGGGCTGAAAAAGAGCTGATGGCCCTTTTAAGGGCAGTAAAAGAGCTGAATGCCCATACAAATGCCTCTTTAGGGGCAATGGGTAGTTTATGTTGTTTTAGTGTTAGTTTTTTTTTATTCTGGGGGGTTTGGTGGGTGGGGATTTTTTACTGTTAGGGGGTAATTGGTCATTTGTTTAGGTAAAAGAGCTGTTTAACTTAGGGCAATGCCATACAAAAGCCATTTTAAGGGTTATTGGTAGTTTAGTATTAGATTTTGTAAGGGATATATTATTTGTATAGGGGTATTAGTTTAGGTTTATTTTTTTATTTTGGATAGCTTTGTTTATTTTTTTCTGTAATTTTACATTTTTTATTTTTTGTAAATTTAGCTTGGGGGTTTTAGTTTTTTTTTAAAATAGACTGCCCTCTGGACAGGCTTATCGCCTAGTATTCTATAAATACTTTATAAAATGCAGCCAGACAAAAAGGATTGCAGCACATTACTCTTGCTGCGAATGGGTTAAAACATTTAGCAAAAACAGAGTGGCTATTTTAATTCACAGCTACTTCAAAACTAATAATTTAATAATTTGTATTATGTATGTAGATTGCTCAACAACAAAAACAGATGTAGGATTGCAAGCTTTGATGTCCACGAATGTATAGTGAATCATCAGAACTTTATTCAATAAATTACTACACTCATTCGCCAAATGAAAATCCTCAGAGATTTGCTTTTGAAATAGTTGATAGAGCTGTTATACAAAAAAAAAAACAATAAAGGAACATCAAGAGCAATCACCATCACGTTATATTATACATTTATTAAAGAAGCAAAATTCAAAGACAGCTACAGTCTTTCTTTAATTGAATTTACTGAAACAAATATTCTAATTTTTAGAGCTTATAATAAATAAATAAAAAATAAAATCAATGGAACCTATTTTGGAAATCTCTTAAATTGCAAAAAATGCAGATGCATATGTATAGTTATAGTACACTAATACAGTAAATTGTATGTAGATAATACAACTTCAATTTATGTAAAAACCGTTATACTCTAACCCTATCAAAGCTTTGGATATGAAATATTAAAAAGATTATTAAATTATGGTAACATACAGTATATTCTATAAATACTTTATAAAATGCAGCCAGACATTTTATTAAAAATAAGGAAGCCACAAATTTTTAAAAAGGTCATGTGACCCATATGCTAACTCACATGAAGGTTATGCAGTACGTCTATAAAAAGCTAACCAGAAAATATCATATGAACATGTCTATAAAAAAAAATATATATATTTTAACGCCACAATCTTTGCTTTATGAGCAGTTATACTCCAACTATTCGTGTTCAGCAGCTTCACACTTTGCTTTTTTGTGATTTATGGGGTTATACCATAATCCGCAGGATTTCATAGTAATATTCCATACACTGAGAAGGGAAATAAAGTGACCTACACGTTCCAAATGCATTCTCCCTTATAAGTGCTTGGATGCTTAATGTCAATAGTATGTGTCATGAGATGCAGGACACGAATAACAAGGTATACAAGAAGCTTACAAAAATAGTTTTGTTTAGTGTACAACAAATAAGTTATAGAGAATATATATGAACAGCAAGAAATACAATCCTGACTTGAACATCGGGGTAGACTACCCTAGTCCACAGTGACCATGGGATTATTCTGCCCATTCTTCTGGTCACTGCTCTAACTACAGTGCTAATCCTGATAGCGGGCTGGAAGTTTCACAACTCTTCCACTTGACATAATTTTACATGAACTGTCCTCTGATACAGAAGAAGGTGATTGAGAATCTGCTGGAAGCAAATAAGTATCCCCGATGTGGTCTTGCTGAGGGTAAGGCACCCCTTTTAAAACAGGGGATCCCACCAGCTGTGGCTCTGAGGCATCCAGTCCCAAACTCTCAGGTACTGGCTGAAGATGTCTTCTATTTTGACGTGTGACTGTCCCTCCTTCAGTAAGGATTACATAAGACCTTGGTTCTGGAGAGCGTCCTATTACCGTAGCAGGCGTCTTCCATTTCTTCTCATCCTCCAACTTAACTCTGACATTTTGGCCCACATTCAGCTCCTGCAAGGGCCTCACAGAGTGTTTTCTGGCGTAGAAGAATCGGTAGCCCCTTTTTACCTCTTCATCCCTCCTAAGGACCTCGTCCCGAGGAACAGAGCGTGCTGTTTGGAAAACACCCACAGAGGGTAGTATAATGCGGATCTGCAACTGTGCCGGGCTAAAGCCTGTAGCTTGAATGGGAGTCGCCCTATAGGCCAAGAGAGCTAGGTACGGCTCAGATTGCTTCAAAATGAACTTTGTTGTTTGAACTGCCTTTTCAGCCATTCTATTGGCCTGTGGGTAATGTGAACTTGATGTAGAATGGACAAAATCATATTCATTGATGAAAGAACTGAACTCCATAGAAGCAAACTGTATTCCATTACCACTCACTAACTCCATTGGTATGCCCCACCGGGTGAACAAGCTCTTGAGACGAGTGATAACGGCTTGACTGGTGATCTCATTCAAGGGTGCAATCTCCAAATATCTGGAATAGTAGTCAATCACGACTAGGTACTTTTTCCCATGCAATTCGCACAAATCTGCAGCTGTTTTCTGCCGCCGGCCTGCATACAGCGGTGTAGAAATGAAGGGCTCCCTTCTCTGAGTAGGCTGGCTTTCCTGGGAAAAGGCACATTTTGACATGTGGCTTGCGATGTCGGAAATGATCCCAGGCCACCATACCACCGTAGCTGCCCTTTCTCTGCACTTTGTAATGTCCAAGTAGCCATCATGAATCCTGCTTAACATCTCTTGCCGCATGCTAACAGGAATGACAATGCGGTCTTGGAGTAGCACTAACCCATCCAGCTGCGACCTCTCTGTGACTGGTAAGACCTTAAAGACATCCAGGCTTCCCGGCTCTCAGGCCAACCTTCTTTTATTTACTTAATAACTTCTTGAAGGTCTGTATCTAAACATGTCTCCTTTCTTATTTGCTCTATCTTTCCTGACAAAATGGATTTGGATGCCAGAACTGAATCCACATACATCTTCACATCTGATTCAGTTGAAGCTTCTTCAGCAGCAGCCAGCAGGAGCCTGGAAAGTGTACCTGCCACTACCAGTTGTTTCCCTGGCACATGCACTGCCTGAACTTTGAGCCTGAGCAGCCTCATCAGAAGTCTCTGGTATCTTAGGGGTGTTTTGTTAATATCATAGGAGTTGATTAGAGGGACTAGCAGTTTATGGTCAGTCTCCAGACTAAATTTCTCTTAACCCACTTGGTAACGCTGCAAGCGCTCACAGGCCCAAACTGCAGCCAGGCACTCTTTCTCAATTTGGACGTATTTCGACTCAGCAGCCGTCAGTGTACGGGAACAGTAGGCGATGGGCTATAGTTTGTTCTCATTCAGCTGCAGGAGGGCAGCCCCTAGCCCATAACTGCTTGTATCAGCACTAACCACAGTCTTTTTAGAAGGGTCGTAGAACCCTAACACTGGGGCAGACCCCAGCAAGGACTTGACATGTACAAAAGCTTTTTCCTGTGGAGGACCCCAGACCCAGGCAACATCTTTCTTCAACAACTCTGTGGTAGGGTGTGGTACTGTGGATAAATCTGGAAAGAACCTGCCCACATAATTCACAAAGCCCAATATTTGTCTCAGCTCGCATACATCAGAAGGACTTTTCATCTGTTCAATAGCAAGGATTTTATCAGGGTCCAGCTTGATGCCATTTCCATTGATGATATGCCTGCCCAAAGTAACATAATTTAGATTTTCCTAAATGGAATTTCTCTTTATTTAATTTCAGCCCGGACTCTCTAATGGTCTGCAGCACACAGCTCAATCGCTGATCATGTTCTTCCAACGTAGACCCATACACTAAAATGTTGTCCATGACGACTGTCGTGCCCTTGTGGTCCCTTAGGAGGGAACTCATCTTTCTTTGAAAGATTTCAGGAGCAGAGGATATCCCAAAGGGTAGAGCAAAACTGACCTACCGGTGAAATGAAGGTAGTCAGTTTGCGGCACCGTGGATCTAGAGGTATCTGCCAGAAGCCGCTGGAAGTATCCAGTGTAGAGAAGAACTTCGCCCCAGCAAGTTTTGGAGCTATGTCTTTAAGCGTCGGCAGCAAATATCTCTCTTCACCTCCTCATTCAGCCTTTTCAAATCTATGCAGATGCGTACCTTCCCGTTTTTCTTCGCCATAGGCACAATAGGGGCACACCAGTCAGTTGCTTTAACAACCTCTTCAATAACTCCCATATTCTTCATACGCAGAAGTTTCTTCTCCACTTGAGGCAGGAGCGGGAACGGAATTCCATGAGAAGTGGTAATGCTGTATGGCGACTGCATCACTTTTAAGTGATATTTGGACTGGTAGGCCCAATTCACAAAACGTCTTCAGAAATCTCATTCACTGGCGACAAGGCCCAAACCACAGGCCGCTTTCCTGCTCAATAAGTTGTTTACACACTGACCTCTAATTACATGTACCCACATGGTGAATTTCCTCTGCTTCTACTCGCAGCTGGCAAGAAATTTACCCGCACAATCGATGCGGCCACCAGGACTATGAACTTTCATTTTAACATTCACCAGCTGAGGCTGTCGAGGCAGTTTTATGAATGCTGCAAGGGACATTACAGTGATGTCTTCTCCCATGTCAATCTTGAAGGCAACCTTGGCTCCCATTACAGTAAGGGTAATTCGCCAATCTTCGTCTGAACCAGACCGTTCAACAACATACCCTACAAAGGTCACTTCTTGACCCTCCTGGTCACTATCTACCTGCATCTCCTTAATGTATTCAGTTTTACATGCCACTTCAAAAATGTCCATTCGGTTACACTTTCTACATCTTTTATCTTTAGCGGGGCATATGACATTCTGATCATGGGTACGGTTACACAGCGTGCAGCAAGCGTTCTGCGCCCATCCACTTCTGGGCTTATCTATTGTACTTGGTCTACCGCTCACACTGTGCCTTTCATCTGCAGCTCTCCTGAACTGCTGCACTTCATCCACAATACTCTCAGACCTCAGATCAGCACTTTGTTTTTTCACCAGTTCACTCTGGCGGGCCATCCTAATAGCCCCATCTAATGTTAAATCAGACTCTAACTGTAGCTTCAATGAGACTTCAGCATCTGCAATGCCTATGACTTTTCTGTCTCTGATTTGCTCTTCTTTAGCAACACCAAACTCACAGAATTCAGCTAGTTTATACAGGCTGCGCACAAATGACTCCATAGATTCTCCCACAAGCTGAGCACGTTTGTGAAAACAAGCCCTCTCATGAATCACATTTCTTTTGGGCATAAAGTGAGCACTGAGTTTGTTCATAACTATTTCAAAGTCAAATTCTTCCCCTTCTTGGAAAGAAAAGGCATTAAACACTGGCTCCACATCTTTCCCCATAGAGTATAAAAGAGAATTAACTTGTACTTTACCACTCTCCTTGTCCAGCTTGGAAGCAATCCTGAAGCATTGAAACCACTGACGCCATGTGGGTCAAGCTGCAGGCTTAGAGAAATCAAAAGGCTCAGGTGGGGTAAACTTCGACATCGTCATCAATCAGGAAACAGAAGCGCAGGCAAGTACTTCTGACACCATGTCATGAGATGCAGGACACAGCATAGAAGGAACAACACTATTTTAGTGCAGAGCATAGAAGTAAACAGCTTGTACAACACATCTAACTTAGTAACTGCGACATAGACTATAACGGCTATAAGCCACGCCCCCATCCGGTGATATCACCTCCCACTTTCATCACAGTATGTGTCTAAAGAAGAAATCTTGAGGTAAATGATCTATACAGCTTTTCACAGATATGCTGCATTACTCTCAAGTGATTCAGCATTTGAGTAATATGTCCCTTTAATGTTCAATAGTTCTTAAAAAAATTCCATTCTGAATGAATGTGAAAAAGTAATGCTTACTAAAAGGTAGGCCTCTGTAGTAATAAATTAGCGCAGCACTGCACTGGCCTCAGGGAATCTGTTTTTAAAATAGATATTTGAAGCAAAAACAGTGAGGCATTGTCAAGCTTATTTGTATATTTTCACTCTGCTCCAGTGGAAGGCACTGGTAGTTCAGGTTTTCTATGGAGATATGTGGAGAGGGCCTATAAAATGATTTATGGTAGGCCACTGTGCTTACAATAGATGATATTTTTCCTCATTTGTTTACTCACCATAACTTATATGGAGACTATTTTGTGGTAACAAAGATATCTTCATTAATCCGGTTTAAACTTGGTTTAGATTTATCAAGAGGCGAGCGGATGTGATTCCCTGTCAGCATTTAACATTGCACAAGCCTTTCTGGTGAAATGCTTGTTCAATGCCACCCCCTGTTCACTGGTGGCCAATCGGCTGCTAGCAGGGGCCATGAATCATTCCGATCGGATCGGGATGATTTCAGTCCGCCACCTAAAAGGTCTTACCACCGCTGCTTGTTAACTTCCGTTTCAGGCGGACCTGAAACAGTGGGGCTCCGAAACAACATCTGCTGCTTAATAAATGGACCCCTTGGGGTACTGACTGACAATGACACTTGCTCAGTTGTAAACGTGCCCCAATAATTTGAGCATTAAAGTGTCCAATTTAGTATACTTTACTGGTCATTAATACCCAACAACTGTGAGAAAGATCCTGTATTAGAAAAGCAACAACAGAAGATGAAAAATGCATACAGAAAGGCCTCATATTTCCTCCCACAGGTGTATTGCACAGAGTTCAGGACAAGGCTGACTTAATCATAACAACTCTTCTGAGCCTAGCAGAGCTCTTCCAAACTCTTCTGGGCCTAGCAGAGATCTCCCAAACGTTCATCATTATTAATGTATAGAAAAGGAAATTTTGTCTACTCTTGTAACCTTCAGGAAATATTTTACCTTAATGTAAATGAATGCAGTTTGAGTGAAAAGTGTGCTATTCCTTTGGTTAGGATAAAATATGCATTGTTCACATGTTCACTCTGCATAAATGCTTTTATAAACCAAAAGGAGCAACGTATGGCTCATAAAAATAGACCATTTGGAAGAAACTATGGAATCATCGATTAATAAACAAAAGTTCTGATGTCCCACAGATTGCCTCTGGCTACCCAGAGATGTAGATATCTAGATGCTCTAATTTGATACCAGAAGACTTCAGTTATATATTTTTCTAGACCAGGGGTCATCAATTGTGGACCGCCAGAGGTTTTGGAAAATATTTCATGGGAAATTTAGATTCAAAACCTCTGAAGGACCACAATTGATGAACTCTGCAACTCAAAATTTAAGGCAATATTAGGCTACTAATTTCTTTGCACATTTAGCCGCAGATGAGTCTAGGACAAAGATGTGATTTTTTATTTTTTTTGTGATCTTTAGACAAAGCTACAATGAATTTACTATTTTTAGGTAACCATCTAGATTATTTGGCTCTCATAGTGGTTCCCACTACAATTACAGATTTAAAAAAAAAAAAAAACATAGTGCGGTTGGAAAGCTCCATATAAACTAATTTAGAGAAAAACTAGAAAATCAATATTTAAAATTAGAGAGCATGCTATATTAAAGTACAATCTTATTATCATTGATTAACTGTTCAATCAGTTAGTAGACTCATATATTTTATAATGTGGTTAAACTAAATATTCTAGCTGAAGGAAAGCACAATTCTAACAAATACAATAGGTAGTAAAAATCAGATATAATTGTGAGTCTGTTTATTTACAATATACTTTACCAGAATTATGTTAAAAGGGACAGTAAATTCAAAATTAAACTTTCATGATTTGGATAGAGCATGTCATTTTAAACAAATTTCCAATTTACTTCTGTTATCAAATTTGCTTTGTTCTTTTGGTATCTTTTATTGAACAGCAAAACTAGGTAGGTTCTTAAGAGCTCAGGAGTGTGCACGTGTCTTTAGTGCTCTATGGTAGCAGTGTTTTGCAACATAGTTTGTAGCTTTGTTATTCAATGTTGCAAAACACTGTCTTTACTTTCTAATATAGAGCCAACTTATAGCTTAATAAAATGTAATAGAAAAATAAACATAAACAACATCCCTCCATAGAAAACCTGAACTACCAGTGCATTCCACTGGAGCAAAATGAAAATATACAAATATGCTCCATGATGCCTCACCGTTTTTGCTTTAACAATCCATTTTAAACATGGATGCCTTGAGGCCAGTGCAGTGCTGCACTCATTTAATACTACAAAGGCCTAATTTTCAGAAAGCATTACTTTTTCACATTCATTCACGATGGAAAATTTAAAGGGGTATAAAACCCCAAAATTTATTTTGTGATTTAAACAGAGCATAACAAAAGTTTCCAATTTACTTCTATTATGAAATTTGCTTCGTCCCCATGGTTTTCTTTTTTGAAGAGACACTTAGGTAGGCGTCTGGAGCACCACACGACAGGAAATAGTGCCGCAAATGGATAACATTCTTACAAAACAGCTGCCATATACAGTAGTGCATGCTCTTGAGCATATGTCCCTTTGCTTTTGATTTTCAACAAAAGATACCAAGAGAACGAAGAAAATTTGATCATAGACGTAAATTAGAAAGTTGATAAAAATTGCATGCATATTGGTATCATGTCCCTTTATTTTGCTATTTAATTTCCCTGATTTTTATTCAAAAATGTATGTTAAATAAAAGAACCATCAAACTCATGTTCATGCCATACTTTACAATCTCATTAAAAGTGAAAAGGCAGCGAAATTCCGGGTTTCAGATCTCAAATGGACATTCAAAATTTAAAATCTGTGCTCCCACCAAAAGAAAAAGAAGTTGTAAATAAATTGTTCCAGGTTAAGGTAGTGCATTTTTTTCGTGCAGCATGCTATGGGAGTATTGAGGTTTATAATTCAAATTTCCATTATTCCATTATTCATGTGACCGCTATCAGCCCATCACAGATTCATATATGTATACACTGTAAAATTTTTATCATGCCCAGTGGTATTTGGTACCTCAGAAAGTCTACATTTAAAGAGATTGTGCACGATTACGATTTGATCATGGACGTAAATTGGAAAAACCTCTTATAACTGCTTGCTATATCTCATTAGTAAAAGTTTAATTTTGCCTTTGGTGTCTGTTAAACAGTAAGCTGAGCCAAGGATTTTTTCTTGTTTTTTTTTTACATCTTTAGTTTTTCCATTTAAAGGGACAGTTAACTCCAAAATTGTTATAGTTTAAAAAGATAGATAATCCAATTATATCCCATTTCCCAGTTTTGCGTAGCCAACGAGATTATATTAATATACTTTTAAATTCTGTGATTACCTTGTATCTAAGCCTCTTTTGACAGTCCCTTGATCACATGGCTTTTAATTATCTATTGACTTGCATTTTAGCCAATTAGTGCAGTGTTCTGCACAACTCCACGGGAGAGAGCACAATGTTATCTATATGACGCACATGGATTAGACTCTTGTTGTGAAAAGCAAATAAAAAAGCATTTCATTATGAGGCTGTCTTTAGTGGCTTACAAACAAGCAGACATTTAGAGCTTTAAAGGTTATAAAATATATTTCTATAACAATGTTGGTTGTGCATAGCTGGAGAATGGGTAGTAAAGGCGTTATCTATCTTTTTAAACAATAACAAATTTGGTGTTGACTATCCCTTTTATATAGGTTTCCTTATTCTTATTTTTCTATTACATTTTATTTAGCTATAAGTTACTCTATATTAAGCATAATTCTGGTATAGGATATTGTAAATAAGCAGACTCACATTTATATTTGAGTTTTACTATCTATTGTATTTGTTATAATTGTGCTTTCCTTTAGATAGAATATATCGTTTAACCACATTATAAAATATATGAGTCTACTAACTGATTTAACAGTTAATCAATGATAATAAGATTGTACTTTAATCAAGCATGCTCTGTAATTTTAAATATTGATTTTCTAGTTTTTCTCTATGTAGTTTATATGGGGCTTTCCAACTACACTATTTTATTTTTTGCTGATTACATTGTTTTCACTACATTAAAGATTCATTCTTCAGGCAATTGCTTTTTTTTCCCCTCTAATTCCTTCATAGCAGGTGTGCCCAAAAGCTTATAGTCTACCAATAGATCTGTAAAAGGGACATTACACATTTAAATATATTTCATATTACCTCCCTCAAATTATGGGTGCCGCCATTTAGGAACTTAGGTTACACTGCAGATTTCTGAAAAAGAGTTGCTGCAGATGTGCACTGAAATGCATAACAAGTTAGATTTCAACATGGCGGCACCCATGACTAGAGAAATGTGACGCATATCCTCAATACTATGCTTATAAAATAGGGCTAGATTACAAGTGGTACGCTAACGTTAGCGCATTATTAAAATACCGCGCCCACGTTAACTTGTTCACGTATTACAAGTTGAAAGTATTTGCAACCGCACAAGGACAAACTAAATTGGTGCTCATCAGGTTAGTGCGACTTAAATCCTCTCATAAAGGGTTAGGGCTAAAAAAAAAAGTTGCAAACAATCATACACAAGTGCATGCATCCCAATTTTTATCTCTTCCTCGTATTTGCACCAATACTATGCTGTCTTGTATGGTCCACAAATTACAGGCTTACAAGCCTACAAATATCCTAGATCATTTACACACCTGTGATTTACATGGCTTTGTCATTTTAGTTAATATGTTTTGTTGTATACATTGAGCATGACAGCATTGTTGCAATCACTTAAAAACAAAAGAGAATAAGGGTATTGGCAAACCTATCAGTTATTATTATTTATGCAATATGTATATCTTCCTTAACTGTCAAGTTTTTAATATCCCTCAAAAGAGATCAAATGAGTTCTACTCTGTGTATGCTTATATTGGGCCAGATTACAAGTGGCACTCTATCGCTTTCACTCGTGCACAAACACACTTTTAACACAGGCAAGTTAGCGCGCATATTACAAGTTGAAAGTAAAATGCTTGTCTCACGGCATGAGAATGAGGCTCCCATTGGAGCCTATGGAAGCGCGCTCTCGTGAGTTGTGCTCAACTTGTAATACCAGCGCACATTTGCAATAGCGATATTTTGTGCTCTACTTTTAATCTAGCCCTAAATAAATGCTAGATAGAGTGAAGCATTCAAAAGAAAAGATTAGTCTGAGAATAACATGTAGATGGGGTTTTTAAAGTTTAATTATTGTTATTATTATTTATATTACTTGTAATATGCGCACAAGTTAGCATGGTCATGATATATTGCTTATCCAGACTCTTGCTAACAATAGAGTGCCCCTTGTAATCTAGCCCATCATTGGTATCTACGATTCACATTGACTTTGTGACAAACTGTATTTTTTCAATGAGTTTATGTATGTGTTCAATACTTCCTCCAAGTAAAGAGATAAAGATAAAAAAAATATTAGACTTGGGGTTTTTGATCTAACATCTGATACTCTTAAAAAAATTAGATATAGCAGAGGTAGTGACTCTGATAGAGAGCCACTTGAGAGATTGATTATAAGCCATAGCTGAATAAAAGATAGATCTAGAATAACATCCTACAGAACCAAATATCTAGGAGTTGGAGGCTTTCATTAGTCTAATAGAGATCATGATCTTACAAATGTGGGAATTATTGCCTGGAGGGTAACCAACTAGGAAGTGTCTCACCAAGATAGCAGATTGTTTAGAAAAAAACATGTTACTTATGCAATGAACGTTCTACTGCTTCTTTTAATATCTGTGTATTTATATCTTCTGATTAAAATGGTGTCCTTCTGAGAGAAAAAGATGGGTGTTGGAATATTTATCTGTATTTGGGGTTAAAAAACATCTTTAGAGTACAGAACCGAAGGATACTTTCCTTTATCTGCCAGTTTGTTTGCATAAATGGAGAGTCTGCCTCCTATTTGATTGAGAGTTGAAAGGGCTAATAAAAATGTTTTATAATTTACCTGAAGGGGTCTTGCCTCTAAGATATATTCTTGAGTTCCTGGTGCACCATGGCCTGACCCTTCTGAGAAAAAAATGTAATTGCTGAGTCACTGTAGTTGATTACATAAGGAGTGTGCTGGTCCCTTCCCGGCCGTTACTACATTTTTAGGGTGAAAACCCTCATACAGGGCCTGATATTCAAAAGCTCACCAGATTGGAGTGAATTTCTAAAATTTGCATTTCGAACATTTTTTCTCCGTACTAACGAGAGGTCTTAAATCATCTCACCTGATCAGCGAGCTTTTGAATATTAGGCCCACAGTGTGAACTTGACTTTGCCTCATAACGTAAACAGGCTCACATATTTATTGAAATTCGTAAAGGATCTAAGGAGTTTACCAGCTTAGAGCATGTCAAACTTTGTGCTTGTCTTGTCCATTAATGTTGGGTTAATTTTAATCAAAAAATATTTATTGCTGAGCTAGTGTTACCTAAAAGGCACAATGATTTTTGTACCCATTTTGAATCAAGTGGTTTGGGAGACAAATTAATAATTTTAGGTTCAATATCCTCTTTCTTATCTATTATTCAATGTCACAGGACTCTCCCCTCTATGGAATACCTGCAGGGGACCATCTGGGAGACAAGGGAATCCCATATATATGGGGTTTCCCTGAGCAGTTGGACATTCCACAATTGTCATCCCTATAGGAATATGCTAGCAAATTACCTCAAAAAGGCCCCAGTATAAAAATGTCTCTACAAAGCATCCAAAAATTGCACCAATTAATGATGACTTTTCATTGCTGAGCTCAGAAGGAATGTGACTTTTTTCTCTTACTTTGAGGATGTAAAGGGATATGAAACCCAAAAATGTTATTTTGTGATAGAAACAGAGCATACCATTTAAAATATATATATATATATATATATATTATTATTTACTTCTATGATCAAATTTGCTTAGTTCCCATGACATGCTGTTTTGAAGAGATACCTAGGTAGGCATCTGAAGCATACATTGCAGTAAATCGTGCTGTTATCTATTGCTCTTGCAAATGGATAACATTCTTGAAAAACTGCAGCCATATAGTGCTCCAGAAATGTGACTGCTCCTTAGGATACGTCGCTGCTTTTCAACAAAAGACACTAAGAGAACAAGTTGCTTAAAATGGCATGCTCTACCTGAACCATGAAAGAAAAATTTGGGGTTTCATATCCCGTTAAGCCAAGCCTTAGTGACTGGGCTCAGGTGCAACTCAGAATGGTATGTTTTTGTATTGTATTGACTGTAACTTAGTTAATATTGTCTCTTCACCTGTTTCTGCTAGATACACTATAGGTAATGATTTGTCACTTGAATCTACTAGTGAAGCCAATACTTGATTTCAATGTTGCATTGTTTTCTCTTCTGCTCCTTATTTGACATCCCCACTTGCTTCCCTATTACCTTCTATAATAATTGTGGTATATTATTTACCCTACTTTAGTAATTCACATATACCTTGAAAGTTACTAGTTTTACTCCATTAGACCAGTAATGTTCCTTATTTCATCCCATAATTTATATTAGTAGGGGTTACCCTCCGCTCCCATTTTAATACCAACTGTATTACTTTTTCAACATGATTCTAATAAAACTTTAAGTAGCTTGTCTGCTTCCACTTAAAGGGACAGTCTAGTCAAAATTAAACTTTCATGATTCAGATAGGGCATGCAATTTTAAACAACTTTCCAATTGACTTTTATCATTAAATTTGCTTTGTTCCCTTGGTGGTATTTTTTAAAAGCTAAACCTAGGTAGGCTCAAACTGATTTCTAAACCATTGAAAAATGCCTCTTAGCTCAGAGCATTCAGTACTAGTTCATGTGTGGGATATAGATAACATTGTGCTCACTCCCGTGGAGTTATTTAGGAGTATGTGCTGATTGGCTAAACTGCATGTCTGTAGAGGCTTAGATACAAGGTAATCACATATTAATATAACTGTGTTAGTTATGCAAAACTGGGGAATGGGTAATAAAGGGATTATCTATCTTTTTAAACAATAACAGTTCTGGTGTAGACTGTCCCTTTAAGGTGTTACTCTCCCCCTTATTTGTTAATGATGTTGCATTAACAGTACTGCTTATTTCCCAACCGACACTTGAGATTTGAATGTTTTGAAATACTATCTGTTACATTATTTTTTAAACTGGTAGTGAAATACTTGATATTTACTTTTTACAGTTATATTTTGCCGACACTGCCCTGTCACTGGTAATGTATGCAAATAGTTTCTGTGTACCTGAATTGTTAAATGTTTTGTTCAGACGTTACGTTATCTTAATTTGCAGAAATTAATCTGTAGGGCCATTTGGTTCTTTCATACAAATAGAATAACCCGAAATATGACAGACACTTAGCCTTGCCTGTCATGTCTTACTATTTCATCTCCTTTGCTTGGTTTTGTGGGGAGGGGGGCCAGGGGATCCACCTCAACTGTACACAGAGACCCTTATGTACGCCACAGCCCCAGTCAATTCATAATTAGATTTATGGATCCTTCCCTGAGTCACAAAGTGGTAATGCCCAAATCTGAATGATAATATATTTCACTTATCTTCCATATTCTCATGATGTCTAGAAATTCAAAGCTGCTATCACAAAATATTAAAGGTCACAGTTCGCCTACAAAAAGATTATTCACCATACTTTTTTGTAAGAAATGGAAGGGAGATCTGGTGTTTCTTCATGAAACCCATTTTGTTGCAACACGAGGCTATTTAGAAGAAAGGTAGAGAAATGGAACAACAATCCATCTATCCATCGCTTCATAGAATAGAACAAAATAATTTATTTGCCAAGTATAAAAAAAAGAAAATTATACAAGGAATTTTTCATGGTGCAAAGGTATCAGACGATAATCAACAAGTAAATACATCAATCAGCAGTGTAAAAATATAACCATAAAATATATTAACAAAGAGTGACTAAAGTTAAATGTATCATATCAAAAGTGAAATAAATCAGATAAAAATGTTAAGACTCTTATTCCTTGAAAAATAAATGTCCTCAAGAGAAATAAGTTGACACCCAATGATTTTTTCCCCCGCAGATCTCACAATGCGGTGTAGTTTCATAGAGCAGTACTCCACAACAAAAAAAGTATTTTATTCGACTGATTCGAGATGATAATTGAATTGTGTCTCTATAAAAACCTTATTATAAATCGGTTGGCCAACCTTGTAAAATTTCAGTCATGAAATACATCAATTCTTTTTATAGACTGCATAAAAATGCTGGGTTACAACTTCATTGTAATATCAAAGTTATTTAATGTTTGATAAATCAATAAATCGATAGATTATAAGGTTCCTGCAATTGTTGCAGTTTATATAACTTACTGAAAATACAGTGAGTTGTAACACATTTGTTGCAAATATATAATACAATTTTGTTGCAGTATGAATATTATCCTACAAATGCAGAGAGGGATACAGTTTGCACTTTGATCAATTATTATAAAAAGAAATATACATGCACGCTAATAAAGGAATCTGAACTTCCTTGTTTCTAGAGTGAAGTGAAATGTAAGTGCAATGATTATAGAAGAAGATGTATGTGCGCACTCTGTATGAATAAAGTCACAGTATAGATGTGAACAAAGTATACTTGCAGTCTGAATCCAGCGTTTGTGCTAATGTTGTCAAAGTTCTGCAAGTGCACTTGCGAATAGATTCTAACTTGTTTTATCTTCAGACAATTTCGATTCGGTCTTCTAAAACCAGATCTCCGGTCCTGGAGCTTTCTACCCCCAGTGAGTCCCGGCCAAACCGCTTTCTCTGCGGTTAATTCAAAATCACACACCTTGTCCACAGGCTTCCCGTGATTGGTCCCTGGAGGACGTCCGTTTGGCTTTGCTCGCTCGGGTTGAAATCTTCCTTTGAGCTCTATCGGTAGATCTGTCTTGATGTAATGGGTGGTATAGCCGTATTCACCCACAGAGGGTTGAAGAATAACGTAGAAAAATCTTTGGTTTCGATGATCCACTCTCCTGTGGATTTCTAAAAGTTGAAAGTCAGCGGTGTGAGGATTTGCAACGCGTTTCAGCTGAGTGCCTCAGCCTTTATCAAGCATAACCTCTGTTCTGTTAGGGATCCTTATATACCAATTCCTTGTTTTTAATTGGTTGGATTTTAATTGATTTTTGAAAAAGCTTTCTAATCCGTTTATACAGTTGTTAACAACATCTAAGTTGCTGTGCTTTGTAGAAACATTCTATAATGAAGATTAGAGATAAAGAATAAAGAATACATACAAACCAAAACCTTGGAATACACACTTATGTCATAGGCTTACAATCGTTTAATTTTTTATGGTGTAATTATATTGAAATACTTTTATACTCCATATTTTGACAGTACTGGTTATAACCAATAGTATTCATGAACCTATTTTTGGAACAAAAGTTTTTATTTTTGAGACCACAACTCATACCATATAATATATTTTTGGGAAAAAAATATTTTATATAAACTATTCAGTTGAAATGGGATTTTGAAACCACAACCCATACAAAAATTTTGGGAATATTCAAAACTTTTTCTTATGGGGTGATTCTTTGTTTTTTATTATTCTTTTTAGGATTTTAAAAAGCAGTTTAAACTGAAATCTATATTCAAACCTTTAGGTTTAAGGGTCTGGATTTCGAATATTCATTTGGCCTCTTTTTTGAGTAAATTGTTACTTTGATTACCTCCTCTTATGTTATTTTTTACTTTTTGTATTGCTGTATAATGAAAGTATTTAAGGCTACTATCATTACACACCCCAGAATAGATAAAATGTGTTCCCTTATTCTTTCTTTGACCATTCTTTCAGTTTCGCCTATGTACTGTTTTTCACATTTAGTGCAAGTGATTAAATAAATTATGTTCATATCAGTACATCTTATAGTTTCCCGTATGTTATATTCCTTTTTTGTGACACTAGATTTGACATTTGTTGTTTTCTTTGCATGTTTGCAAGCTTTACAAATCACGCAAGGATAAAATCCTTGCAATTTATCTTCTAGCACCCCTCTTGTAATCACTTTATTGTTGTGTTTCATAGTGGGTGCTAGTATACTTTTCAGGTTCTTAGCTTTTTTATAAACAAATTTTATTTTTTGTGGGTAATACTTGTCCTAAGTGTGGGTCTGATTTGAGTATATTCCAATGGTATTTGATAACTTTCTCTATTTTTCTTCGGTCCTCACTATATTCAGTAATGAATGGAATAAAAAGTTCTGTTTGTTCTTTTTCATTTGAAATAACAGCTTTTGCTTTGTATTGGAGTATGCTTTTTCTGTCTAGATCTTTGACTTTTTTCCTTTCTACCTCTATCTTTACCTCTGGGTACCCCCTATCTAAGAATTTCTCTTTGAGTTTCTTAGATTGTATTATATAATCATTCTCTGCTTATGTCAGCTGTGAAGGTCAAATTTAAGTCATTTTTATTCATCTCAATTAGACATTTATTAAGATCATCCTGTGATCCTTTCAAGATGAAAAATAGATCATCTATGAAGTGTTTAAACATTATAAAATTGTTTCTATATGGACTTTGACTTAGGAACTGATTTTCCCATAAGCCCATGAACAGATTTGCGTAGCTAGGGGCAAACTTAGTCCCCATAGCCGTGCCACAAATCTGTTTATAGAAAGAGCCATTGTATATGAAAAAATTATGTGTAAGGATAAATTCTATGCATTCCAACAGGAATTCTCTCTGTTCTTTTCTCATATCAGGATCATTTCTTAGGAATGCATCCACTGATTTTATGTCATCACTATGTCTAATGGAAGTATATAGTGAATGTACATCACATGTCACATAGTATATATTCATTACTTATATCCTCTATTAGTATTAGTAAATTTGTGGAGTCTCTCAAATATGAGTCAAGGCTACTCACATATTTTTGAAGAAATTTGTCAATGTATGCTGACATTTTGGATGTAAGAGAATCTATACCCGAAATTATTGGTCTCCCTGGTTGATTTTCAAGGGATTTATGTATTTTAGGAAGAACGTATAATACGGGGGTTATAGGATGATCCGGGAGTAGAAAATTGTATTCCTTCTCGTTAACGATCCCTATGTTTTTAGCTTTTTCTAAAAGGTGTTTTAAAACAACTTTGTATACCATTGTTGGATTACAACGTAATTTCTTGTAGGTATTTTCATCCTTTATTAATTTAAATGTCATATCTTTATACATGTCTTTATCTAAAATAACGATTCCCCCTCCCTTGTATGCAGGCTTTATAATTATTTCATTGTTCTGTTCTAATTCTCTAATTAAATGTTTTTGTTTCAATGTCATATTATGTTTAATTTTATCAGATTGTTGGAGATTATTGATATCGTCCAAAACTAATTTTTCAAATGCTTCTAAGTAGATTCCCTTTTCATGTTTAGGGTAGAAATTAGACTTTTCTTTTAGTGTATAAAACCATCTTGTTCTAGATTTGTTGTTTGAATACTATTTTTCTCTAGTTCGAAATTCCTTTCTAATGGTGTTTTTTGAAAATATTTTTTAAGTGTTAATTTTCTTATGAATTTGTTCGCATCTATATAGGTTTCAAATCTATTTAGCTTTCTTGTAGGTGCAAAGGAAAGTCCTTTGTTAAGTATCTCCATTTGTGTTTCGTTTAGAACTAGTTTGCTAAGATTGTAAATTCCATTATGTTTTATCTCAGTCTTTTCGCCTTTTGGTTTTGTGTGTAGGGACCTTCTCTTTCTCTTGAGTAATCCCCTCCCTCTATTTCCTCTTCTTCTGAATGATTTCTTCTTCTTCGTGTGCCCTGATGTTGTGGGCCTACCCCTAAAAAATGTTGTTCAGTGATGTTTCTAGTATTATCTTCTTGTGTTAAAGTGATACTTTCTTCTAGTGGTTTAAATCTGTTATGAGTTGGAACTGTCCAATCCTCCATAGTGGGTCTACTTTCTACTCATTTAGTATAGGTCTTATACCCTTTATTTTGATTCATATTTTTATTGTAGTGGGTACGGTAGTTTTGATATTCATTTTGAGTATTATAAAAGCGATTTTGATTTATGTTATCATGTTCCCTATAGTTTTTGTATTGATTGTTGTGATTATTGCTTCTATGTCCCACTAGCTGCCAAGCTGGCTTTAGATTAGTTTCTCTGTCCTTTGTGTGATCATAATTTCTTGAATATGGTCTATCTTGGTGTGTGTATTCTTTAACATTGGTGTGCTTATAAGGATAATTATTTGAAGGATTTCTTCTATATGGACTATAATTGTTTGTATTTGAATAACGTGTTTTATATTGTATATGAGTTCTTTCTTCAAAATTTCTGTTTCTATTTTCTTGCGGATTATGTTCTCTTAGATTCAATCCTTGTTTGTGTACATTGGCTTCTTGTTCCTCACTTTTTTTATTATTAGTAGTAGTATTAGTAGTAGTGTCCCTTCTCCATTTGTGACTGATGTATTTGTCTGTGTCTGGATTATTTAAATGTGTCTCATAATCTTCGCGGTCTCTTTCAAATTTGTTTAATTTTACTTTTATCAGTTCATCTTTTGTGTCTTTCATTAACTTTTTGAGAGAATCTTCTCTTCTTTTATATTCTTCTAATTCTTTAAAGGATAATAATTTACTTTCTAGATCATTAATTTCGTTACCTTGTTTAATTAGAATTTCTTCTCTATGTTCTTTAATAAGATTCATTAACTTAAGGAGGCTTCTTCTAATATTTCTGCCCATTTCTTTTTGAAATCTTCAGATTCGGTTTTAAAGGTACACTCCTTTTTTATACGTAGTCCTCGAGGTACTCTCTTAGCACTTAAATATTCATTTAAAAAAATACACTCTGTTTTGTGCCTTATTTCTAATATTAGATTTTTCTCAAAAATGTTCATGTATTCCTTAATTTTCTCTCTGTCATCAGTATTTACAATATGGGATATGTTTTGGTTGTCTTTGTCAATAATATTGTGGATATTATCATAAATTGTAGATCTTAATTCAAAAACGTCTGTTTCTTTCATGTAATTAGCAAGAGTCCATGAGCTAGTGACGTATGGGATATACATTCCTACCAGGAGGGGCAAAGTTTCCCAAACCTCAAAATGCCTATAAATACACCCCTCACCACACCCACAAATCAGTTTTACAAACTTTGCCTCCTATGGAGGTGGTGAAGTAAGTTTGTGCTAGATTCTACGTTGATATGCGCTCCACAGCAGGTTGGAGCCCGGTTTTCCTCTCAGCGTGCAGTGAATGTCAGAGGGATGTGAAGAGAGTATTGCCTATTTGAATTCAATGATCTCCTTCTATGGGGTCTATTTCATAGGTTCCCTGTTATCGTTCGTAGAGATTCATCTCTTACCTCCCTTTTCAGATCGACGATATACTCTTATATATACCATTACCTCTACTGATTCTCGTTTCAGTACTGGTTTGGCTTTCTACTACATGTAGATGAGTGTCCTGGGGTAAGTAAGTCTTATTTTCTGTGACACTCTAAGCTATGGTTGGGCGCTTTTATATAAAGTTCTAAATATATGTGTTCAAACATTTATTTGCCTTGATTCAGGATGTTCAACATTCCTTATTTCAGACAGTCAGTTTCATATTTGGGATAATGCATATGAATAAATCAATTTTTTTCTTACCTTAAAATTTGACTTTTTCCCTGTGGGCTGTTAGGCTCGCGGGGGCTGAAAATGCTTCATTTTATTGCGTCATTCTTGGCGCGGACTTTTTTGGCGCAAAAATTTTTTCTTGGTTTCCGGCGTCATACGTGTCGCTGGAAGTTGCGTCATTTTTGACGTTTTTTTGCGCCAAAAGTGTCGGCGTTCCGGATGTGGCATCATATTTTGCGCCAAATGCATTTAGGCGCCAAATAATGTGGGCGTCTTTTTTGGCGCTAAAAAATATGGGCGTCACTATTGTCTCCACATTATTTAAGTCTCTTTGTTTATTGCTTCTGGTTGCCAGAAGCTTGTTCACTGGCATTTTTTCCCATTCCTGAAACTGTCATTTAAGGAATTTGATCAATTTTGCTTTATATGCTGTTTTTTCTATTACATATTGCAAGATGTCCCAGATTGACCCTGAGTCAGAAGATACTTCTGGAAAATCGCTGCCTAGTGCTGGATCTACCAAAGTTAAGTGTATTTGCTGTAAACTTGTGGTATCTGTTCCTCCAGCTGTTGTTTGTAATGAATGTCATGACAAACTTGTTAATGCAGATAATATTTCCTTTAGTAATGTTACATTACCTGTTGTTGTTCCATCAACATCTAATACTCAGTGTGTTCCTGTTAACATAAGAGATTTTGTTTCTAAATCCATTAAGAAGGCTATGTCTGTTATTCCTCCTTCTAGTAAACGTAAAAGGTCTTTTAAAACTTCTCATTTTTCAGATGAATTTTTAAATGAACATCATCATTCTGATTCTGATAATGATTCCTCTGGTTCAGAGGATTCTGTTTCAGAGGTTGATGCTGATAAATCTTCATATTTATTCAAAATGGAATTTATTTGTTCTTTACTTAAAGAAGTCTTAATTGCATTAGAAATAGAGGATTCTGGTCCTCTTGATACTAAATCTAAACGTTTAAATAAGGTTTTTAAATCTCCTGTAGTTATTCCAGAAGTTTTTCCTGTCCCTGATGCTATTTCTCAAGTAATCTCCAAGGAATGGAATAATTTGGGTAATTCATTTACTCCTTCTAAACGTTTTAAGCAATTATATCCTGTGCCATCTGACAGATTAGAGTTTTGGGACAAAATCCCTAAGGTTGATGGGGCTATCTGTACTCTTGCTAAACGTACTACTATTCCTACGGCAGATAGTACTTCCTTTAAGGATCCTTTAGATAGGAAAATTGAATCCTTTCTAAGAAAAGCTTACTTATGTTCAGGTAATCTTCTTAGACCTGCTATATCTTTAGCGGATGTTGCTGCAGCTTCAACTTTTTGGTTAGAAGCTTTAGCGCAACAAGTAACAGATCATAATTCTCATAGCATTGTTAATCTTCTTCAACATGCTAATAACTTTATTTGTGATGCCATCTTTGATATCATTAGGGTTGATGTCAGGTATATGTCTCTAGCCATTTTAGCTAGAAGAGCTTTATGGCTTAAAACTTGGAATGCTGATATGTCTTCTAAGTCAACTTTGCTTTCCCTTTCTTTCCAGGGTAATAAATTATTTGGTTCACAGTTGGATTCTATTATCTCAACTGTTACTGGAAAGAAAGGAACTTTTTTACCACAGGATAAAAAATCTAAAGGTAAATTTAGGTCTAATAATCGTTTTCGTTCCTTTCGTCACAATAAGGAACAAAAGCCTGATCCTTCACCCACAGGAGCGGTATCAGTTTGGAAACCATCTCCAGTCTGGAATAAATCCAAGCCTTTTAGAAAACCAAAGCCAGCTCCAAAGACCACATGAAGGTGCGGCGCTCATTCCAGCCCAGCTGGTAGGGGGCAGATTATGATTTTTCAAAGAAATTTAGATCAATTCAATTCACAATCTTTGGATTCAGAACATTGTTTCAGAAGGGTACAGAATTGGCTTCAAGATAAGGCCTCCTGCAAAAAGATTTTTTCTTTATTGTGTCCCAGTAAATCCAGCGAAGGCTCAAGCATTTCTGAAATGTGTTTCAGATCTAGAGTTGGCTGGAGTAATTATGCCAGTTCCAGTTCTGGAACAGGGACTGGGGTTTTATTCAAATCTCTTCATTGTACCAAAGAAGGAGAATTCCTTCAGACCAGTTCTGGATTTAAAAATATTGAATCGTTATGTAAGGATACCAACATTCAAAATGGTAACTATAAGGACTATCCTGCCTTTTGTTCAGCAAGGGCATTATATGTCCACAATAGATTTACAGGATGCATATCTGCATATTCCGATTCATCCAGATCAATCTCATACGAATCGACTTGTATTGTTTCTTCAAGATCATGGTTGGAGGATCAATTTACCGAAAAGTTCATTGATTCCTCAGACAAAGGTAACCTTTTTAGGTTTCCAGATAGATTCAGTGTCCATGACTCTGTCACTAACGGACAAGAGACGTCTAAAATTGATTTCAGCTTGTCGAAACCTTCAGTCTCAATCATTCCCTTCGGTAGCCTTATGCATGGAAATTCTAGGTCTTATGACTGCTGCATCGGACGCGATCCCCTTTGCTCGTTTTCACATGCGACCTCTTCAGCTCTGTATGCTGAACCAGTGGTGCAGGGATTACACAAAGATATCTCAATTGATATCTTTAAAACCGATTGTACGACACTCTCTGACGTGGTGGACAGATCACCATCGTTTAGTTCAGGGGGCTTCTTTTGTTCTTCCGACCTGGACTGTGATTTCAACAGATGCAAGTCTGACAGGTTGGGGAGCTGTTTGGGGGTCTCTGACAGCACAAGGGGTTTGGGAATCTCAGGAGGTGAGATTACCAATCAATATTTTGGAACTCCGTGCAATTTTCAGAGCTCTTCAGTCATGGCCTCTTCTAAAGAGAGAATCGTTCATTTGTTTTCAGACAGACAATGTCACAACTGTGGCATATATCAATCATCAAGGAGGGACTCACAGTCCTCTGGCTATGAAAGAAGTATCTTGAATACTGGTATGGGCGGAATCCAGCTCCTGTCTAATTTCTGCGGTTCATATCCCAGGTATAGACAATTGGGAAGCGGATTATCTCAGTCGCCAAACGTTACATCCGGGCGAATGGTCTCTTCACCCAGAGGTATTTCTTCAGATTGTTCAAATGTGGGGACTTCCAGAAATAGATCTGATGGCTTCTCATCTAAACAAGAAACTTCCCAGGTATCTGTCCAGATCCAGGGATCCTCAGGCGGAAGCAGTGGATGCATTGTCACTTCCTTGGAAGTATCATCCTGCCTATATCTTTCCGCCTCTAGTTCTTCTTCCAAGAGTAATCTCCAAGATTCTGAAGGAATGCTCGTTTGTTCTGCTGGTGGCTCCAGCATGGCCTCACAGGTTTTGGTGTGCGGATCTTTTCCGGATGGCCTCTTGCCAACCGTGGACTCTTCCGTTAAGACCAGACCTTCTGTCACAAGGTCCTTTTTTCCATCAGGATCTCAAATCCTTAAATTTGAAGGTATGGAGATTGAACGCTTGATTCTTAGTCAAAGAGGTTTCTCTGACTCTGTGATTAATACTATGTTACAGGCTCGTAAATCTGTATCTAGGAAGATATATTATCGAGTCTGGAAGACTTACTTTTCTTGGTGTCTTTCTCATCATTTTTCCTGGCATTCTTTTAGAATTCCGAGAATTTTACAGTTTCTTCAGGATGGTTTGGATAAAGGTTTGTCTGCAAGTTCCTTGAAAGGACAAATCTCTGCTCTTTCTGTTCTTTTTCACAGAAAGATTGCTAATTTTCCTGATATTCATTGTTTTGTACAAGCTTTAGTTCGTATAAAACCTGTTATTAAGTCAATTTCTCCTCCTTGGAGTTTGAATTTGGTTCTGGGGGCTCTTCAAGCTCCTCCGTTTGAACCTATGCATTCGCTGGACATTAAATTACTTTCTTGGAAAGTTTTGTTTCTTTTGGCCATCTCTTCTGCTAGAAGAGTTTCTGAATTATCTGCTCTTTCTTGTGAGTCTCCTTTTCTGATTTTTCATCAGGATAAGGCGGTGTTGCGAACTTCTTTTAAATTTTTACCTAAGGTTGTGAATTCTAACAACATTAGTAGAGAAATTGTGGTTCCTTCATTGTGTCCTAATCTTAAGAATTCTATGGAGAGATCTTTGCATTCTTTGGATGTAGTTAGAGCTTTGAAATATTATGTTGAAGCTACTAAAAATTTCCGAAAGACTTCTAGTCTATTTGTTATCTTTTCCGGTTCTAGGAAAGGTCAGAAGGCCTCTGCCATTTCTTTGGCGTCTTGGTTAAAGTCTTTGATTCATCATGCTTATGTCGAGTCGGGTAAAACTCCGCCTCAAAGGATTACAGCTCATTCTACTAGGTCATTTTCTACTTCCTGGGCGTTTAGGAATGAAGCTTCGGTTGATCAGATTTGCAAAGCAGCAACTTGGTCTTCTTTGCATACTTTTACTAAATTCTACCATTTTGATGTGTTTTCTTCTTCTGAAGCAGTTTTTGGTAGAAAAGTACTTCAGGCAGCTGTTTCAGTTTGATTCTTCTGCTTATAATTTCAGTTTTTTTCATTATAAGATTTAAACTTTATTTTGGGTGTGGATTATTTTCAGCGGAATTGGCTGTCTTTATTTTATCCCTCCCTCTCTAGTGACTCTTGCGTGGAAGATCCACATCTTGGGTAGTCATTATCCCATACGTCACTAGCTCATGGACTCTTGCTAATTACATGAAAGAAAACATAATTTATGTAAGAACTTACCTGATAAATT
Source organism: Bombina bombina (assembly GCF_027579735.1). Classification (NCBI taxonomy): domain Eukaryota; kingdom Metazoa; phylum Chordata; class Amphibia; order Anura; family Bombinatoridae; genus Bombina; species Bombina bombina. Next base: position 764,513,330 of record NC_069502.1, on the reverse strand, counting down.
CATTTCTTTCATATTAGCAAGAGTCCATGAGGCCCACCCTTTTTGTGGTGGTTATGATTTTTTTGTATAAAGCACAATTATTCCAATTCCTTATTTTTTTATGCTTTCGCACTTTTGTCTTATCACCCCACTTCTTGGCTATGCGTTAAACTGATTTGTGGGTGTGGTGAGGGGTGTATTTATAGGCATTTTGAGGTTTGGGAAACTTTGCCCCTCCTGGTTGGAATGTATATCCCATACGTCACTAGCTCATGGACTCAGGTAAGTTCTTACATAAATTATGTTTTTATCAGATTTTTTCGTTTCTTTAACTTTAGTTTTGTGAATCTCCATTCTATTTTCTGTTACTATAGTATCATAACTGCTGCAAAGTTCATATAGAGGAAATGGTAAATCTTTTGTTGAAGAGTTATGAACTAGGCGCTGTAAGGGGTATGCTAAAAAAATCTAATGAGGCTTCCTCTAAGCTTCAGGTAATTTGGGTGTATATAAACTGCAACAATTGCAGGAACCTTATAATCTATCGATTTATTGATTTATCAAACATTAAATAACTTTGATATTACAATGAAGTTGTAACCCAGCATTTTTATGCAGTCTATAAAAAGAATTGATGTATTTTATGACTGTTATTTTATGACTGAAATTTTACAAGGTTGGCCAACCTATTTCTAATAAGGTTTTTATAGAGACACAATTTCATTATCATCTTATTTAATATATTTTATATTGTTTCATAGTCGAATAAAATACTTTTTTTTATTATTAACCACACTTTGAGCCTTGACTCTTTCCTTATGGGGTATTAGCTTTGAGCACTAGGAAATCTTATCTCTACAATACACACCCAAATTACCTGAAGCTTAGAGGAAGCCTCATTAGACTTTTTAGCATACCCCTTACAGCACCTAGTTCATAACTCTTCAACAAAAGAACTCCACAACAAACCCAATCTGCTTAACCGGGTCATGCTCCAATAATTGACGAAAGCTTGTGAAGCTCTAAACAAACACTAACAACAGGAAGCTTATATCTTAAGAAAGTCTGTTTCCACTATTTAAATAGCGTCTAACCTTTACCACCAAGAGTATTGTAAAGTAAATCTCTTTAAAACCATGTGCATAGAATAGCATCCTTGAAAGACAAAACAGTCCATGGAAGTCCACTTATTGTTAAGGCACTCAGGGAGAACTTATATAACATACCTAACCCTATGGTGACTCTTGAAGATTCCTTGCTGGAGAAATATTTCCAAGAGACAGACCTCCCTCATTTCTATACACAGGCTTCAGACACATGGAGAACCCTATTACATAGTAACATAGTAGATGAGGTTGAAAAAAGACAAAAGTCCATCGAGTTTAACCTATACAAATCTAATATACTTAAAAAAAAGGCTCCAGTTAATCTTAAATTAATCCCATTCAAACGTTGACCCATTTAACACAAGCAATCATATACCTGAATTCTGTTTCTAGCCAGAAATGTATCCCAAACATTTTTAAATATATCTAAGGTTATGTTATGTTAATGTTATTGCTCTTACAGTGAAAAAATGTTTCCTTTGCAGGAGATTAAATCCCCTTTCCTTCAGCCTTACAAACAATTTTCTTGGAATAAACAGAGCTTCTGCCGTCTCTGTATATGGGCCTTGAATATATTCATATAAAGTATTCATGTCATCTCTCAAGCACCTTTTTTGTAGAGAAAACAGACCCAGTTTGGCTATCCTCCCCGCATAGCTTAAATTCTCCATTCCCCTTATAAGCTTTGTGGCCCTTCTCTGAACTTTTTCCAGGTCGGCAATGTCTTTTTTTATGATTGATCCCCAGAACTGCACTTCATACTTACCAGGGATTTATATAGTGACATAATTATGCTTTCTTCCCTTTTATCAATGCCTTTTTTAATACAGGCAAGTATCTTATTATCCTTAGAAGCTGCATTGTGCACCCGTCTTTAGCTTGTTATTTATTACTACTCCCAAATCCCTTTCCTCCTCTGTCTAACTCTAGTCCCATTTAAATAATAGATTGCCTGCATATTTTTACTTCCAAAATGTAGAACCTTGCATTTTCCTGTATTAAATCTCATTTTCCATTTACCTTTAATCCTTGCTCCATTCATTAATAAAATTATTAAAAAGAACAGGGCCCAATACCAATCCCTGGGGGACTCCACTGATTACCTTTGTCCAATCTGAGTATGATCCATTTACTACTACTCATTGCTCCCTGTCTTTTATCCAGTTATATCCAGTTATTTATCCATGAGCTAACATTTTCAGCTATTCCCAGTCCCTTAATTCTGTACATTAATCTCTCATAAGGCACTGTATCAAACTCCTTTGCAAACGGATAGTATTTGCTCAAATGCGTAAGTACAGTGGATACCTTTTTACCCTTAATATATAGAAGAAAAATAAGATTTTTTACAGGTGTCAACGCGAACACCTCAAATCAGTTGTTTAAAATAGGCCTACATCAATATTGACTGCTTTAGACTAGGAAGTAACAAACATTCCACATGATACTCGTATGGTATAACAATTTATGGTGTGTAAACAGACACCCAAATAAATAGACTTTCATTAAAAAAAAGATAGTTATCGCAGACAGCTCACTATTCAAACAGAGAACCTGATGATAGTCAAAATATTTCTAATATGCATTTAACCTGTGCGGATGGACTATTGTATGTTACATTTTCCTTCAACCTCAATAAAAAAATAATTTAAAAAATATATATATATATATTTCTAAAAGAGGAAGCTGTATTATAGCATGCAGATATCACACAGGAAGGTCCGTTTTAGAGGCAGTAATCAAATTAGTCTCAACTAGGTGTTGCAATCTGTTTAATCTCCCCAGTTAATAAGAAACCTAACTGTAATGAAATATAACTAACCTTTAAACATAATCTAACCCCCTTTCAAACTTTTGGGATTACTCTGCACCACCCCCCGCTATGACATCAGTTCCCTTAAATCCTCCCCAAACACTTTCTAAACTGCTTGGTTATTAAACACAAGATTATAATTGTTATTTGGCTCACATGAATCCTGATACACAAATCATTTTTGAATTGATCTTGCAACACTTATTCTATCTACAGATTATATAGGAGAAGAACTACTAATCCTAATCTCATTGCTACAGCATTAGCGCTCTTTCAATCACTTTCCCCAAGCAAGTGCCGGGAAGACAATGCAGCTGCAGCACAGCCATACAGTTCATGCAGGAGGAAAGGCTTCAAGACAACAAGCAGAGACATTTAACTGCATGTGAAATAAGAATCCAGTATAAAACCTTTTAAAAATGTACCTAGAAGCTCCCAATTTAGCACTGTTGATGGGGCTATGCAGGGACACCCACTGAGAGCGGCAGAGAGCAAACCCTCCCAGTCCCCTGCATTTGAAAAGACCCATTATACAAACAATAGGAATCTGACGATTGTATACATCAGTATACATCTAAAACTTTGGGGCTTGGTTAGGAGTCTGAAAATCAGCACAATGTTATTTAAAAAAATAAGCAAAACTATACATTTTAACAAAAATACCCCCAGATGTGCTATATAAATGAATCATCTACAGAACATTTATGCAAAGAGAAATATAGTGTACAATGTCCCTTTAAACTGTGTGGAGAGGATCTGCAGTTATTTACTCAGCAGTAGTGCATCCAATGCAGTTTGCATTCAACTCTGGCAAGTAAGTGGATACCTTATACAGCCTTGTGGATACTCACTCATTCTACTTAAAGGGACAGTATACACCAATATTAATATAACTGCATGTAATAGACACTACTATAAAGAATAATATGCCCAGATACTGATATAAAAATCCTGTATAAAACCGTTTAAAAACTCATTAAGAGGCTTCCAGTTTAGCTCTGTTCAAAAGGTTACTGGAACACCCACTACTAGTGGGAAATAGCAGACACTCCCTCTTCATTTGCATATGAAAAGACCCTTTACGCACACAGAAGCAAGCTGGAGTAGGTATACGTCCGTATTCTCCTAAAACTTTGGGGCTTGGTTAGGAGTCTGAAAATCAGAGCAATGTTATTTAAAAATAAGTAAAAAAAAAACTGTATGGGCTATATAAATGGATTATCTACAAAACATTTATGCAAATAAAAATCTAGTGTATAATGTCCCTTTAAATAAGACTTCTTAACAACCACAGCTTTTCTTAGACTCTGGGGTAATATCTTGGAAGTTCAATTAATCGCATGATTAGAAGATTTCACTTAGAGACATCCTACCACTATTGAGATTATTTCAATTATTCTCTGTACTTTCTCAAATGTGTATATATATATATATATATATATATATATATATATATATATATATATATATATATATATATATATATATATTAAACTCCTATGTAAAATATTCCCCATACTCTGCAGTTGAGGATCCAATTTAGAGTACTGTCCTGAAAGAGGAGAGTTGATACACTAACCTAGTAATCTTAAGCAGATATGTGATATGTTGTCATGAGAAATAAAACATTGTAATAAGAACAGTTATATACAGGCTCTATACAAGATCCATTAAAAGAACAACACTTTAAGTAAAGTCCCTAGTCAGTTGGTGGGCCCCAATATTGGAAGGTATTGGTCCCTTTAAGGCCATCAGTATAGTAAATCCTGGGTGTTCTCTCGCTCTCCATTGCCAAAACATAGACCACAACCACATTTCTGGGTCATTCATATGGTAAATAATAAGTCTCCATTTACAATGCCCCTGAGCATGGCAAAATAGCAGGCATCGTCTGACATTACCAGTGGTGTTCTGAAATAGACTCATACATTCCAGAAACAGCTCTTGACCTCAGACACCTCCAGTAAATCTGGGTAGCTGACCCCTGTCCAATGAGGCCAGGTTGAAGTAGTTCCCAAACTCAGTGGTTGTAGCAAGGCCATGTGAAAACTTCTCAGGCCCCATTCCATTTGTCTTTATTAAAGAGCCAGGACACATAGCAGATTTTTTAAATTATCCTCCTGCATCGTCACACCAAAATAACCTCCTCTTGGGTTAGAGAACAGATTAAGTTAAAGGGACATTGTACACTAGATTTTTCTAATGCATAAATGTTTTGTAGATGATCGATTAATATAACCAATCTGGGGGTGTTTTTGTAACAATGTATAGTTTTGCTTATTTTTAAATAATATTGTGCTAATTTTCAGACTCCTAACCAAGCCCCAAAGTTTTAGATGTATGCTGATCTATACAGACTTCAGATTGCTTCTGTTTGTATGATGGTTATTTTCATATGCAGGGGAGAGCTTCTAAGAGTTTTAAAAGGTTTTATACTGGATTTTTAGATTAGTGTCTGTGCATATTATTCTTTTTAGTAGTGTCTATTACATGCAGTTAAAGGGACATAATACGCATATGCTAAATCACTTGAAACTGATGCAGTATAACTGTAAAAAGCTGACAGGAAAATATCACCTGAGCATCTCTATGTGAAAAAGGAAGATATTTTACCTCACAATCTCCTCAGCTCAGCAGAGTAAGTTCTGTGTAAAAAGTTATACTTTATACTTACCTGCTCCCAGCTGCAGGTAAAAAAAAAAAAAATGAAGAAATGAACAGCAGCCAATCAGCATCAGCAGTGCTGAGGTCATGAACTCTTACTGTGATCTCATGAGATTTGACTTAACTCTCATGAGATTTCATAGTAAGCTTCCTTTACCTGATTGGTGAAATAATATGAGAGTTCACGAGGCTCATCCCCTAAGCTGTCCTAGGACAGACACACTAAAATGCTGCTTAGAAGGGGGGCGGAGCTAACCGTCTAGCTAGGAAGACGTGTGTCGACAGAGCTCTCTCTTAGTAAACTTCTATTTTAATATATAAAGTCCATATTTTTCCTAGCCAACCCTAAAATATAGTATATCAGATCTCCTGCTATCGAAGTTTTCGCCTGAGGCTGTGAAAGACACGCTGCATGAACATTACAACAGCATACCTCTGACCCAGTTCGGAAGCAGCACACCATCTTTACAGGAGCCGGAGGTGCATATCTACCTTGCGGTACAGCCTTGATCCTGCCTTTGCCTGTCCCTGGCATTCACCCTCCTCTCTCCCTACACTCATCGCTGCTGCCCGGAGGGTCGGGGCTCCGCTCCGGAGCAGCAGCTCAGTGCCGCACATCAGACCTGCCTGAGAGACGCCACGCAAGGACACTTACTTAATCGGGCAGTCTTCTCTCAGTGACCTGGCTTTTATTACAACCCGGGAGTGGACCCGGTTCCTACTTTTCACTTACCGGTACATACCGGTCTTCTTTGGAGGCATCGGAGAAGGGGTGCGCGCTGTGCCCTGCATTTTGGCGCGAATTCCGCCATCTTTGCGGCCTACCCTGGAGGAGAACGTCTTGAGACCAGAAGAGACGCGCTGCTGGAAACTGACATCAGCCTGAACGGAGGGTGAGACACAAAAGCACGACATTTCTATACTGATAGCCCCCACTACCGCAGACTTTAATAAACTTGTTATACATCGGGAACTATCAATAGCCAGTCAGCCTCCCACCCTGCAGGCACTACGTGGCACTCCCTAACTTAATAACTCAGGCATCACATTGAGACATTAACCCGGCCAAATCAGCCTTTGGACTACAATAACTATTGGCACATACTATTTAACAGCTCATTGAGATTAAGCTGAGGATACAAACGAAATACAACATAACTATTTCAACCTCTGCCCTGGGGTATTTACAAGACATAAAAGCGACGCCTTGCTCATACAGGGCTTTATTTTACAATACTGAATGCTTGCTACTGTTATACTCATCTAACTATTAAGCTCCCCTACCCCTTCTGAACAGCGCAGGGAATAGGAGCTGGAGATTGATATGCCAGTTAAAGCAATATTCCTCAGGCTTAAACAGTGCCTAGGCTGGAAGGATAATTGCACTTGGAAGGGCCGGAGTAATACACAATAGACTTCCTCTGCACCCTCCTGGCGCATATAGAACAAGCGCAGTGACAAGGGAACTAGACAAACATCTATACCTTAATTAAAACTGAGCCATCTATACTCTGGAGAATATTGAATAATCAGTTTTGCTGTGCAGTTAAACAGGACATTCTATTGATACACAGTATATTATTACAATTTCCCCTGCTTGCAGGCAATATGTTGAACATGGCTGCTTAACCTAAGATTGACATCAGGGGGACTATGTCACAATCCTCTACAATCTACTCTTTATAATTGCTATCATACATTCCAGTGCAATATCTGACTAGATTACAGTTGGCTACACTTCTACAACTGAAGACAGGAAACAGAGCATGTCCCAAACTTCTAGAAGAAGGCCAAGGCTATCCCAACCACCCAAGAAGACAGTAGTTGACCACTTTAAAGGCCACATGTCTCATAAAGCTCAAGCATACCGAGATTCTACTTCTGTGATGGATGATAGTGAATCTGACAACAGCATTAGCTCCCAAGCTCCTGCATCAGACGCAATATCTACATCTATTGTGGATGCTCTCACTAAACGAATGAACCTTCTTCAGGACACATTAACTAAAGAAATAAAAGGTTCTACAGCTGAGCTACGCAGGGAGATTGCGTCACTAGGGGAACGGACGGACACCCTAGAACGCAAACAAGAAGATCTTACGGTAGATCAGGCTCATCTTCTAGCTTATTCCCAGAGCTTGGCAACCCAGTTGTCAGACCTAGAGATAAAATTGGCCGATATGGAGGACAGATCCAGACGGAATAACTTGAGGTTCCGAGGGATACCTGAGGAAATTGGCTCACAAGATCTGGAACCATATGTTTTAGAGTTTTGTAAGTCTGTATTGCCTGATACCGACCCGACAAGTTTCCTATTAGATAGGGTCCACAGAGTGGCAAGACCAAGGTCGGTATCTCAAGATAAGCCGAGAGATGTCCTTGCTAGGATACACTTCTTCACCCATAAGGAGAAAATAATGAAAGAATTGGCCAATAAACCAAAACTACCAGAAAAGTTCCAGCAGGTATCGGTCTTTCCAGACATTTCAAGCTTCACGCTACAAAGACGAAGAACCTTTAGGAACATTACCCAAATCCTAAGAGCTGAAAATATTAGATATAGATGGGGATACCCGACGAAATTGATAGTCTCAAAAAATGGGGAAACCCATACCATTCTCACCATTCAGGAGGGATTTGATTTGCTTAAAGAGTGGGATCTGATAACACCTGAATCTAGAACAAGAAGGGACTCATTACCTAATACATCTGGCCCTAATGCACTCCCTCTGGCCCCCCAACCTAAATTACGAGCTGGAGCCCCAGACTTCACACCTGGACCACAAAAGCCTTCTATAGGAAAACAAATTTCCTCAGTTGCTGCTCTTCTAAGAGATAAAAAATGATATGATAGCACTTTCTCAAATGATGTATATACCAGTACAAGTTTTGTTGTGTACACTTATGTTTCTGTTTAGGTATATATGTCGTTATAAGTTCTGTTGTGTATACTTCTATTTCTGTTTATATACTTGTTCCATGTTGCAGAGGAGGAGATTCGAGATTCCTTGTTAGTAACAGAAAATCTAGCGTGAGGCGTTTTGCCTCCATCTACTAAACATCCTTTCTCCCTTTTATTTAGATGTTGAGGGTCGAGACTATCTCCTCTTCTCCAACTAGGTTATGATTCGAACAGTTTTACAGGCATACAGTAAGAATCGCTTAAAACTAATATCTAGATTCAACTGAAGTTTAGCCACTGTTCTTCTGAGAGACAAAAAATGATATGATACCACTTTTTCAAATGATATATGCCATTACGAGTTTTGTTATAGATACTTAAGTTTCTGTTTAGGTACTTGTTTCATGTTGAAGAGGTGGAGATTCTGGATCTTTTGTCGGAATCAGAAAAGCCGCCCTGAGGCGTTTGCCTCTATTTACTAAACATCCTATTTTTTCAGATGTTGAAGATCGCGAATATCTCCCCTTCTCCAAATAATCTATGCTGCAAACTGTTTAACAGACGTATAGCAAGATTTGTTTTAGACTAAATCTAGATCCAATTGAAATTTGTATATATGGTTATAACATGCAACAGACTAATAGCACTGAATGTAGACTTATGTTACTATGTCAATTAATCTGAGTTTTGATTGCTGTTCTACAGTTCACATTCCCCCATGATTAGTCAATCTACTCCTACAAGTTGATATACTTGTGCCGCCCCCCCCCCCACACATACGCAAATTATATTTGTGATATCCCCTTCTAAGGGGACAGGAGAAGTTAGTCTAATTCCTAGATACGCTTCTCCATTTGGTGATCCGGCGGATCATCATACTTGTTAATACACTTCCACTTTAAGCAAATACACCCGAGTAAACTTGGTTTAGTATTAACAATATAGGTCGTACTGTTTATATTACATAAATAATCCCAGGCTAATTATACTTCTTCTTTCAGGTAACAATTATAGTTCCCTTGGCACTTGGTGTCTCGAGGCCTCTCTGAAAATAGACCAGAACTTCTTAACCTAAGATTACCAAGAGTCATATTTCGGTGTGCAGATCCAGGCGGGGTGAGTTTCGTGCCTTAACCCTATTCCCCTCTCCACTATCTTCTTCCCTCTCATTTCCCTAGTTTCCTATGCCTGCAAACATGTCGATCCCTAATAATATCTCTTTTGCAACATTGAATGCTAAGGGTCTCAACTCGCAAGATTAAAGAAGCATGCTTACAAATACCATGAAGGCTCTCAAAATACAAATTATCTTTTTACAAGAGACACACTGGTTAGCGTCCTCCCAGGCCCCATATAAGACCCCAGACTATCCCACTGTGATTCTAGCCTCTCACTCTGAGAAATCTAGAGGGGTGGCTATTGCTATACATAAAACTATACACTTTGAACATATCTATGAAGAAAAAGACTCTCAGGGTAGATACCTCTTACTTACCTGTAAGCTTAACGGAATTCTATTCACATTGGTAAATATCTATGCCCCTAACCAATCGCAGCCCAATTTCTTGAAAGGGATACTGTCTAAAGTAGAAAAACACAAGACTGGAACTCTGATTCTAGGGGGCGATTTCAATATGGTGTGGGACCCCCTAGTGGACAAGAAAGTTCAGAAGGAGAAAAAAATTGACACATATACCATAAATACTGCCAACAAATTCCGTCAGCACATAATCCGGCACAATCTTTATGATATTTGGAGGGCATACCACCATAATGACAGAGATTACACATACTTCTCTAGACCACACCACTCTTACTCGAGACTGGACCATTTTTTCACAGATTCATGGACACTTGACAGAGTTTTAATGTCGCATATAAAGGTTTGTGCTTGGTCGGACCACGATATTCTCATGTTCACTCTTTCCACTGACCAAACAACTATGTCTAGGCCTAGCTGGAAATTCCCTAAACAGGCCCTCCAGGATAAGCCTTTTAGGACATCCCTCCAAAACTCTATAAGAGAATTCTTAAGTCTAAACGAAACTCCAGGCATGCCATCTCAAACAGTTTGGGCTGCCCTGAAGGCGTTTGTGAGAGGAATCTGCATTCGGAGGCAGGCAAAACTTAGACATCAGTTGAAAGCCCCTCTGGGCCTTCTTATGACAGAATTACGACTGACTGAACAAGAAAATAAGATTTCCCCATCGGGCCTTCTGGCTGATAAAATCAAAACGCTTAGGGCGCAAATAGCAGACAAAGAGTTGGAGAGAGTTAAAGAAGCCCATACTCGATTCAAAAAGTTATTATACTGTCAGGGTAATAAGGCCTCGACACTCTTAGCGAACAAACTAAGAGGTAGAACTGCGGCAGCTAGAATTCTGTCACTCAAACAGGGGACCATATCGGTCTCCTCGCCTAAAGAAATTGGACAAACCTTTGCGGCCTATTACTCCGATTTATACCAGCTTCATCCTTCAATGGCTGGTGAAGAATCTCCCATATCAGAAGTGAAGGATTTCCTACAAAGTCTTAATCTGCCCACTCTATCAGAGGAAGATAAAGAAATACTTAAGGCCCCATTCTCCCTAACTGAAATTAATTTAGCCATCAAGCATACCCAAAATAATAAAGCCCCGGGCCCGGATGGATACCCGGCATCCTTCTACAAGCTCTTTAAAGCTGATCTAAATAAAATCCTTCTCAAGGTTTTTTCGGAAGCTCGAGAGTCAGGCCTTTTTACTAAAGAATTCCTGCAGGCAATAATTCTACCAATCCCCAAGCCAAATAAAGATCCAACTCAATGTACTAGCTACAGGCCAATCTCGCTGATTAATGGCGATGTAAAGCTCTATGCCAAACTTTGGGCCAACCGCCTTAATACCCTACTCCCGAAGGTAATACACTCAGATCAGGTTGGATTTACCTTTGGTAGAGAAGGGCCAGATAATTCTCGGAAAATGCTGAATGTTCTCATAGAGGCATCTCGTTTAAAACTTCCCATGCTGGCCCTGTCTTTAGACGCAGAAAAAGCGTTTGACAGGGTCAGATGGGATTACTTGTGGTGTACACTAGCCCAATTCGGCATGCCAGGCGAAGTGATAACAGCTATCCGCGCCTTATACTCCTCTCCATCTGCGGTTGTTAAGGGCTTGGGTTTTGCCTCTCCGGAAATTTGTATCACGAATGGCACTAGACAGGGGTGCCCCCTATCACCCCTAATTTTCACACTTGCCATTGAACCTTTGGCCCAAGCCATTAGAAATTCACGTATGATACAGGGTGTACAGTTTTCCGGCCAAACTGCAAAAATTGCATTGTTCGCGGATGACGTGACACTATTCCTTACAAACCCACTGGGCTCACTACCTGCCCTCCTGGATCTTGTCTCCAAATTTGGTGCCCATAGTTATTATAAGGTCAATGTCTCTAAGACCGAGGCTCTGCCTGTTGGTCTCCCTACTTTTGAACTAGATATCTTGCGAACCTCATACTCCTTTCAATGGTCACATTCCACCATCCGTCACTTGGGGATCCAACTTGGGGCAGATCCGAAAGCAGTACTTGCTATAAACTACTCAAATATTATTAAAGAAGTTACTGAGCTCACCACTTCATGGAACTTCAAAGAAATCTCATGGCTGGGCCGCATAGCCTCTTTTAAGATGACGATCCTGCCCAAAATTCTTTATTACTTCCGCTGCATTCCCCTCAATGTTCCTAGTGCCCTTATAGATAAGCTCCAATCTCTAGGTCAAAAGTATATCTGGGGTAACTCTAAGCCTCGTATTGCAGCAAAGATGCTTCAGAAAAAGTATGACCAAGGAGGCGTAGCTATGCCTAGTATTCGCGGGTACTATGAGGCCGCCAGGCTCTCTCATATTTTAGCATGGGCAGATAAAAGTGAACCGCAAGGATGGAAGACTATTGAGGCTTGTGATCTCCCTACAGGTCTGAGGCTATCTGACCTGCCATGGATTCCTGCCTATCGATTAGACACTCTGGGAATTAAAAATGTCATTATTAGAGAAAATTTGAAAATTTGGTATACCCTTCGAAATCTGCCGGAGGTTGCTCCGCACCCATCTCCTATCCAGTCTTTACCCGCTTTGCTTGCAGCCCTACCTGACACACATATACAGAGCTGGGGTGTCTGGGATTTGAAAACGATCTCCCAGCTATATCCCTCGGGCACTTTGGTCGCCCCGAGTAATGTAAGATCTGTCATTCCAAACGCCCCCGTATGGATTAAATTTGAGTACTCTAGACTATACGCTTTCTTGATCTCTTGGGGATTCCCTAAAGGCCCTAATAGACCTTTGACCACCTGGGAAAAATTGTGGCAACTCCCTGTTAGGACCCCTAAACTTATCTCATTTCATTACAACTTACTACAGTCATCCACAAACAAAGACAGACCTTGGCAACTTAGAGCTTGGGAGGGAGACTTGTGCAGACCAATCACTGACAAAGATCTACACAAGGCAATGACACTAACCAAGAAGACAGTACATTGTGCGAACACTCTAGTATCGTATATGAAATTGTTTCTAAAATGGTACTATACCCCCTCTAGACTTTCCCAGATGTTTCCTACAACATCTCTTCTCTGCTGGAGAGACTGCGATTTGAGAGGTTCTGATATACATATATGGTGGGACTGCCCTAGGTTAAAGCAGCTGTGGGCGCAAGTGTCCTCCCTTTGTTCTACCCTAGGGCTTGATAGACCACTTACCCCTGATATAGCTCTACTGCACATATTCCCGAGACATATTCAGGCCCCTCTGTCTAAACTACTAATTTTTGTCCTTGCGGCCACTAAACTGGCGATAGCGAGAGCCTGGAAACAGACACAACCCCCAGACATTGCAGCCATCACCTCCATAATACAGACATATGCCAAGATGGAGCAAGGTTTTTACTTCAATATGGATAAAGAAGATCTCTACTGGCAGATTTGGGAACCCTGGTTTTATTACCAAGAAAACTCTAGATAGATGGGCAATCCGGGACCCTTGTCACAGACCCCCCCATCTGCTCTCTTTCACCTGCAATCACTGACCCACACTCTCTCACCTCCGCCTTCTATTTCCCTATCCCCCACCCTCTCACCTCCCACTATGCAACCTATTCCCCTACCCCAGATAATACTTTCTACTGCTCCTATTTCTTCTGGGGCGGCTTGCCCCGCCTGGAGAGGCACACTGGAACTGATCCGTCGGGTCACTGAGAGAAGCATGGTAATGGTTTTCCCTAGACTGACTTCCTGTAACTACTATATTGTTGAGTTAATACCTAGGATTATTATATCCTACCAATCATTATAATTAAGTTCAGTCAAAATGTAATGTCTTTGTCTTATGTGTTTATGTAAATTGAGAAACCCTTGTGGGTATTTGATACGACCTGTGTCTGCCTATGCTGTCATTCTCATTGTGATTTCAGAAAGACCTATGTATATACAAGAAACTGTATAACATGTTATTGTTATGTATCAGTTTACTTTAAAATAAAAATTACTTTTGAAAAAAAAAAATGCTGCTTAGAAATCCTTTACAATGGGAGGTGGCTACTGAGGAACTTTTGAGGTAAAATATCTTTCTTTTTTACATAGAGATGTTCAGGAGATATTTTCTAGTCAGCTTTTTACAGCTATGCTGCATCACTTTCAAGTGTTTAAACATTTGGGTATTATGGCCCTTTAAATGAAAATTGGTGTATACTGTCCCTTTAAGGATTCAATACTGTTGCATACACATAGATTTGAAGAGTTTAATGGACTGTTAACCCCTCTCTATGTCTCTATGTACTTAACCCCTTCATGACCAGCGATATACCCCATACATATCTGATCTTTAAATGTAACTTGTTTTTTTATAGCGTGGTCTCAGCACAAGAGGCCAGCAGGAGGGAGGTTATAATAGAGTGATATTGACGCTGGTGGCAAAACCCACACTATTATGGGCTGAAAAACCCTTAATGGCCAGCGACATTCAGAGTACATCATGGCCATTAAGGAGTTAAAGAACTCTTGATAGGCTTCAAAAGTAGCTTGTAGAAACAATATCCTCTGGCTCCATCTCATATATATTGGTAAGCAATATTCAGATATTTGAAAGAATAAAACACACATTGTATACTGAAACAGCTGAAAGGGGCTCTACCAGGGGATTAGATAGATACGTATGTCCTGAAATATGCTCTGATATATTGCAGCTGACTGCAGAGACAAAACTAAGTTTAAACTGTGCAGAAACATTGCTTGGCATAGTGGAACTATATCATTTAAAGATAATATAGTCCAGCACCGGCTGTAACCCCAAAACAGAGGCTACTCCTTAGAGTGACTGCCACACTCACCAATAGTAGTACACAAAAGAGAAAAAAGGGTAGCTCCTCTTGATAAAAATCCAAATTTATTGAACAGGATCAGGCAAAAGAAACACAACGTTTCGGGGTCAATACCCCTTAGTCATGTGATAACAGACACACATACCACACCTGTTTAAATAGGCTAAGCCAGGTAATTAACCCTTTCTGTTAACTCTTACAACTACTTACAATGAAGCTGGCCCACAAGTGTATTGCCATACTGACCTCCACTGGCCAGGGGTGGAATGACGTGCAAATTTAAAAACAAATATTTTTTATATACAGTGGAACTATATCCTTAGGTCTTGTAGCACAGGATATCCAAGATATTTGATAGTTGATGCTCGAGCAGCTCACAATATAGAGACCAGACATGGTCAACGTCCAGAAGTTCTCTGCAATCTTTATATATTTTCATAGTAAAATTTGAGATAAAATATTATGCCCTTGCATGTGCCTGTTTCAGATTATTTATTTTGTTCATGCTTCTACTCTTTATCTATTCCATTGTAAAAGGATCCTTTAATAATTTATATCTGCTATAGAGTTTAATTTTGAGCTTGGTTAAAAGGTATTTGTGATTCTCTTGTTTTTAGTTTATTTTATCTACTTTTCACGTTATTCCACAGGGAAGATGTATAATTGTTAAAGGTGAAACCCAAGGTGATTCTATAACGTAAGCTTTAATTTATGTTGTTAAGTCTAAAGTCTATTTTCTATATAAAATATTGAATTATTTATATGATCAGCACTAAGAGGGAAAGTCTTACAGCAAAAAATAACTTTTACAAATAAATATTGTATTGTCTGATTTTATTTAGAAAACTTCATTTACTACTTTATCAATTAAATATTATAATAAATAATAACAATGTTATACTTCCTAGAATGACTACATTTCTGTAGTGCTATACAGGGTATATTAAATGCATCATAAAAACATAACAGTGTGTGTTAGACACATAAAAGCAAAACAAAAAAGATTGGAATCTAAAGAGAAAGACTTGAAAGCCCTACTCCCCCCACCCTCCTCAGGAGATTACTTTAAAATATGTTCTTATCAGTTTGATAATTTATTAAGAGCAATGTCATTCCTAAAGAATAACCTTGATGTAACAGTTTGTTTATATATTTATTTTTTTAGTGATCTAAAATATTTTAATTATATCTCAAAACTGAAAAAAAAATGTTAATCTCTAATCATAAAGTAGCTTTAAAGGGACAGTCAAGTCCCAAAAAACTTTCATGATTTAAACAACTTTCCAATTTACTTATATCACCAATTTTGCTTTGTTCTCTTGGTATTCTTAGTTGAAAGCTAATTCTAGGAGGTTCATATGCTAATTTCTTAGACCTTGAAGACTGCCTCTAATCTGAAATCATTTTGACCACTAGAGGGCATTAGTTCATGTGTTTCATATAGATAACATTGAGCTCATGCACATGAAGTTACCCTGGAGTGAGCACTGATTGGCTAAAAACAAATCTGTCAAAAGAACTGAAATAAGGGGAAAATCTACAGAGGCTTAGCTACAAGATAATCACAGAGGTAAAAAGTGTATTTATATAACTCTGTTGGTTATGCAAAATTTGGGAATGGGTAATAAAGGGATTATCTTTCTTTTTAAACAACAACAAATCTGGTGTTGACTATCTCTTTAAATTAAAGTATACCATAATGGTTCTGGTAAATGAGTGATCTATTTACAGTATGATGTATTATTATAGTAACAAAGAAATATAATTATCATTTAGTGTTCCAGACCAGAAGAAAAAAATATAAATAAAGACAGATAAAGCAAACCTTTATTATGTACAGCCAGATCATGAAATGAATCTGTCACTTTAATCATGTTATGAAAC
Organism: Bombina bombina; assembly: GCF_027579735.1. Lineage (NCBI taxonomy): Eukaryota > Metazoa > Chordata > Amphibia > Anura > Bombinatoridae > Bombina > Bombina bombina. Next base: position 764,496,631 of record NC_069502.1, on the reverse strand, counting down.
TTCCTGTGAAGTAAACATAAATTGTACAAAGGAAACTGACAATGATTTTCAAAGAGAAATTAGAAAATTCTTTCAGTATTGAATAAACTTGATAGAGTACTGACTTAATAATTACATTATGCAGTTTCTAAATATAGAATTCATACAAATTAAACAATCTGTCTCCAGAGTCAATTTTTAATAATTTTGCACAAATAATTTTCATAATTAGATTTAAAATCTGAAACCCAAAATGAAATATAAAATATATTTCACAATTGGCCCTGATTTCTATGTAAGAAAAATGCTACAGGCTATTAAATGTGTGATGGGTTTAATGCTTGCATATAAAATAAGTTTATAAATCACTGTGAATATTTTTGTCTATACTTAAAATAGAGGACATTTCTGCAGTTCCTCGAAGGTATTTAAAATATATGTTTTTAAATAATACAAACAATAGTTTGCACTAAAATAAGTGATATATAGCCAGCTTACAATTAGTGCGCTAAATATCACTTTTAAGAAAGCGATATTTGCGCTCCACTGTATAATACCTGCCCATGCTAATGTGTGCTGGTATTACAAGTTCACAGCACAACAAGGTTGCGTTCGCATTGCTGGGAAGCATTGCGCACACAAGAGTGTGCTTCCATAGGCTTCTATGAAAGCCTCTGTCAGAGACGGCATCAGAACTTCAGCGCAGTGAAGGGGGTAAGTAGTTCAACAATGGCAGCAATTTTAAATATACAATCGTCTGCAAAAGTTTAGGTACCCCTGACAATTTCCATGATTTTCATGTATAAATAATTGGGTGTTTGGATCAGCAATTTCATTATTTTGATCTATCAAATAACTGAAGGACACAGTAATATTTATAGTGAAATGAGGTTTATTGGATTAACAGAAAATGTGCAATATTCATCAAAACGAAATTAGACAGCTGCACATTTTCTATTAATCCAATAAACCTCATTTCACTACTGAAATATTACTGTGTCCATTTATTTGCTAGATCAAAATGAAATTACTGATCCAAACAGCCAATTATTTATAAATGAAAATCATGGAAATTGTCTGGGGTGCCTAAACTTTTGCATACAACTGTATATGATTTATTGCACTCAAATTGTATTAAAGTAATGTATTCAGATATGAAATATATTTTTCTTAAATGTAATATCAATTATATATATAATTATATAATAATTTTTATTCATTGTTGCCTGTCACTGAAAGGGACTACCCTACACTAGAAATTGAGAGGATCTTTTCTACCGATAAGTCTAATTATTCGTTGTCCACTTTGTTTGAAGACATGGAAAAGCTTTTGATAAGGGAACACAAATTACAGTGGGACATTTGGACTTTGGAAACATATATCAAGCTTAAGATTATACCACGTGGTTTGAGATTGAACAAATTTCCCACATTTGATGTTACTGATGCAGATTTTATTAGTACATGGAATGATATTTTGTCTGACTGTTCTGCACGCCTAATGCTGTTATTAATTTCATATAAGTCTAATCTTCTGAAAGCCATTAGAGGAGAGATAGGGCTTCTACAGACAGAAATGAATTCAAGACAGTTAGAGACCAGCTTTGCCAAATTTGATGGTATCCTTAAAATAACAGTTGCACAGGTGAAAAAAGCAGTCCTTGAAACAAAACAAACTAAATTTATAAGGGACCAGACAGACTACAATAGTAACTCTGTATATACATGGAAAAGGGCAGACAATAAATCAAGAAGGCAATCTAGAGGCAGATCTAGAAATAGACGAAACGGTAGCAGGAATAGGAATACAAATAATGATCAAGGGGCTACACACAATACAGAAGTTAAGAGAGTGACATATTCAGACACTGACTTCGAGTCAGGGGATGATAATGGGGCTTCAAGTGGTGATGAACCACCAAGAAGCATACTTAAAAATGCCCAACAAAATTCATCGCTACAAGTAGTTTGTGAGGCATCTGGCTCTGATCAACATCAGTTACAAGCAGTGATACCTAAGAATAAACACGCTGAACCCAAGGGTTCTTCTACTAAGTATGTTGATAATAGCGCAACAGTCTTACAAACAGGTATATCTGATGATGATCAGCGCCAGATAGAGCAGGTTTTTCGTCTTCCCCCACAGCGTACAGGGATAGGACAAACAGGTCAGGACCACTACCAGTTGAGAGGCCAGAGAGGAAGGAAGAAATACAAATAACTAATGTAAATAATGTGATAAATTTATCAGGATTTACTCTAACTGACCCACAAATCTCTCTACTCAGTCATGGCTTAAATTTTGCTCCAACTAATCATTTCAATGTATTCATCACTATCCTTGATGTAAATAAACTTATACGCAATATGACTCTTCAGAGACATTTTTTCACAGAATCCCAACAGTCTAGACAAGGGGATAGTCTTAATCCACAGCCAGCTCAGCTTACATATGCCCCTAAACTAAGCAGACTTAATTTTGGTGAAACATGTGATCTAATTAATTTGGAGAGTTTATCACATGATTCATTATCACTGACCAATAAACAGAGTATTAATGCAGTTAGTGGTTTTCAAAATAAATCAGAGTTTTACCCCATTCATAACAGGGGTTCCACCCTAGAGACATTCTTCAAACGGGTGGAACGTGACTTGATTAAACTCAAAGATTCAGTTGTCTACCAGACTCCCAACTTGTCTAGGTCTGAGAGAGCGGCCCTTAATGAGCTCCAAGAGAACAAAGACATTGTTATACGCACAGCTGATAAGGGGGGCTCTGTCGTGGTTTTGGACAAGACTGACTATGTAAATGAGGCACTACGCCAGCTTACCAACATTGAGGACTATATCCCTCTTGATAGGGATCCTACCACCATATTTAAGAAGGAACTACTGGACATTTTGGACGATGGTTTGGAGGATGGGCACTACGACCAAAAAACTTTTGAGTTCTTAGTAGTTGATCACCCAGTTGTGCCCATTTTCCATCACTTGCCCAAAGTCCACAAATCCCTGACAGAAGTCAGGGGTCGTCCAATAGTTAGTGGTATAAACTCTCTGTTGGAACATGTGTCACAATGGGTTGATAGTATTCTACAACCACTTGTACAGAATCTACATAGTTACATCCGGGACACAAAAGATGTAATAACGATTCTAGACAAATTAAAGTGGAACAGTGCTTGTTATAAATGGGCAACTATTGATGTAGTAGCATTGTACTCCTCAATTCCTCATGAGGAGGGTCTAACAGCAGTTGGTTTTTTTCTGGAGCGTTACTCTGACTTTTCTATGGATTTTCGGTGCTTTATACTTAGAGTACTAAAGTTTTTGCTCATCCACAACTATTTTTCATTTGAGGACAGATTCTATCTCCAGAGACGTGGGACAGCTATGGGGGCCAAGTTTGCCCCCTCCTATGCCAACCTTTTTATGGGTTGGTGGGAGCTGTCCCACGTCTTTGGAGATGGAAATCCCTACAGACATTTGATTTGTTTTTATGTTCGTTTCATAGACGATCTATTACTTGTGTGGAAAGGGAGCACACTGCAGTTTACATCCTTCGTGGCGTATCTGAACTCCAACAATATTGGAATTAAGTTCACCCATGAACTAAGTGAAAGAGAAATAAACTTTTTAGACATCACTATCAAAGGTACAGATGATGGAAAAGTGCTTACTGAGATTTTTAGGAAACCCATAGCAGGGAACACTCTCCTCCATGCGAGTAGTTGCCACCCAAGGCATGTACCTTATGTGGTAGCCAAGGGACAATTTACTAGGGTTAAACGCAATTGCACACTACCCTATAAATATGCTGAACAATCAAATGATTTGACAAACAGACTGAAGAGTAGGGGGTATAGCTCCCATGTCATCAAAAAAGCAAGAAATCAGGTTGATGCGCTTGATAGGATGCAAATTTTGGACACAACTAGAAATGTTCATAATACATCTGAGGGACAACACAAAGGAGTAACCTTTGTTACAGAATACAGTCAGGAATACCAGGACATTTGCAGAATAGTGAAAAAACATTATTCTTTTCTTGCTGCGGATGACAAATTAGAGAATTGTGTCTCCCAAGGACTGCGGTGTCCCTATAGAAAAACAAGTACTCTAGGTAATGTGTTGTCACCATCAGTCTTGCCCAAAACCGATACACGACAGAGCTCCTGGCTTACGCATAGGGGAATCTTCAAATGTCACAATAAATGTAGGGTATGTGAATTTGTTCTCCCTGCAGACAACATCAAGTCTGAGGTGACAGGTGAAAGGTTCCCCATACAAACATGTCTAAAGTGCACCTCCACATATGTGGTTTATGTCCTCAGTTGTACCCACTGTCACTTACAGTACGTGGGGCTCACCACAACAGAGGTGAAGGTCCGCATACGAAATCATTTGTCGACTATACAGGCAGGAACGGCATCTACACCTTTGGTGCAGCATTTTGCTAAACATCATCGTAGCAGTGTTAATACACTGAGATGGCAGGCTATTGAAAGAGTTACCTGTCCCCCTAGGGGAGGGGATAGGGATAGGTTGCTGCAGAAGAGGGAAATGTTTTGGATCTTCAGACTTCAGACACGTGTACCTACTGGCCTGAATTCTGAGTATGATCTAATTAATTATTGGCAATGATTCTTTGAGCCATAGGTCCTTCATTCCCTCTTCTGCGGCGCCAAACTCAATCCCCTACAATCCAGTAATTTAGCAATTCTGCAATTGAGTGATTTTGTGCCTTTAACTATTCCCTTTTTATACAATACAGAGCTTTCCCTAGTCTTCATTTTCCTTTGTGGGCTAGGCATTTATTAGCCACATCACCACAATTTCCACTAGGAGCAAAACATTAGAGATGCCAATGCATTGGATGTTTTGTGTCATTTGAATTCCATTCTCATTACTTTATTAATAAATATGCCACAAGAATTTATGCAGTGCCCATGTAACACACAATACACCACAATACTACTACAGTAAGTTCTGTAAATATTAGGCTCCCTCTCTTTCTAGTTTAGTTAAGTATATCACTATGTTCCCCATCTAGTATTTGACAGATTATTATCAGGAGGCAGAATAGGAAATATTTATTTATGATCAGGAGGCAGAATAGGAAATATTTATTTATTTATTCATTTATTACGTATTAAATCCTTGATAATTTTATAACGCTTTTGGCCACCATTTAAATCTATACAATACAACTGTTATTTGCAGCCCACTATAATGTTATGTAAACTATTCCAGTGACTTTATATATGTATTGTTTCATATTGTATTGTATTCTAATGGTTATACAATTTGGCCGGTTGGTAGTTATTTTACATAGTGTGCACATATGCGATTCTCTGCATACTTCGATCTAACATTCAAGACCTTCTAACTAGCTTTCATTAGATTATTTTACTGTCATATATGTTTGTGTATATTTTTACTAGATATGGAATGGTGACAGGTTCTTTGTAATAGAAAATTTCTAATTGAAATATAGTATTTCTCTGTTAAAGTACTCAAAGAGTTAAAACAGCATCACAATGTGTAATTTTGTTTTTACCCAATCAGGGCGATCCTGGTGCTTTTTAAGGTACGCAGGTGTAAAGTCCAGTAGCTATGATTACGGCCCCTGGCCGAAACATGTTAGCGGACTAAATGTTGTGTATGCATTTGTGACTTTTCCTGGAGTGTTTTTACTACTGATGTTCTAATAAAGACTTTTTGCTTTTAAGACCGCTGCTATATATATATATATATATATATATATATATATATATATATATATATACAGTATATACTATGCTCCAATACAGCTCACAGGCAGGATATCTAAAAAATATACAAAGGGAACATTTGTTAAAGTTTAAGCTTCAAAAGATTCTTTACTTCATCGCTTAATGAGATTAGATCTCTACAAACAAGATAACCATGTTACCTAGATCAGTAGGCCCTCTGGGGTGACAGAGAAACAATTCTGTACTTTAGTTCAGATATGCTTAGAATCTTCAGAAATGTAAGTAATTATCACTTGTATGATATACAAATGATGGGACAAAGAATACTTTTGAAGGTCTGAATCCACATATACGTCTGGAAAGGTTTTCTAGCTCAGATGCAAGCATATAGAAGAGAACATTTTATATGAAATGACTTGTGTCTAATTTTCATAAAGTTTAATATACTCATATACTTTATTAAGTAATGACTTCAAATATGGAATATATTTATATTAAAGTGGGATAATAAGCAAATATAAATATCGTTATAATAAATTAATCAGAATTCTAATTAAATGCAATGTAATATCAGAATATGAAATGATTAATATATTGAATTCAAATACTTAATAGTTAATAGTATAGCTGATTATTAGTATCATACTGAAAGTATTAAATTACAATCCTTTTAAGTCTCCCAATATTTAATGAATCATCGCGTTCATCATGTCCTCGAAGTGCAAGCTCAAATGCGCCGCAAAATAGAATACAATTTGATAATTTTGGAAAGAACATAACGATTAGTGGTTACTTGATCATTGTGTATTTTAACATTCAAACAATATGCACTGACAAGTTGTTGGTGAATATCATCCCTTCCTAGCAAATTAAACTCTAATGGGGAGTATAAATTTGATTGGGAGCAATTATGTTTATTTTTTTAGTAAAATGTGATAAATCAGAGACACCATAAATCACCACTTTGATTTTCAAACAGGAGACAATAAAAACAAGATCCTGTTTGCAAAATGACTATTAAGTGCATCTCTTAAGATATTATAAGTAGGAAGTATATATATATATATATATATATATATATATATATATATATATGTATATATATATATATATATATATATATATTATAATATTTAATATTATGACCAGGTCTAATATTTAAATATACAAGAATCCATACTCTATCAGTATACCCATGTCTAGTCTTAAAATATACATGCTCAGTTAAATTATATAATAACATATATATTAACCAAATGATTAATTAAAGCTGAGAAATAATAAGTATGGTATATTGAATGTACATTTATGAAAATATATATATTCCTGGATTTAAAGAACCTTCCACTTTATAGAGAAATATAACCACATTTCAATTATTGTTGCCCCCCAGTGTTCGATATTAGGCAATGCAGCCAAAGGGTATTTGGTTGTCAGGAGAGCTACATTTTCAGTAGCCAGTGAGAGCTAACGGTGTACACAGACTATTTCTTGGAATGATTTAGAAATGAAGGTGGAGTTTGTCACAGACAAAAACACTATGCAATGAAGGAAAGACACACCAAAAAAACACACTTTGGTTTTGGGGCCTGACTTTGAACAACTCTCTGTTGGAAAGAGAGATATACCACTGTGTTTGTGATACCCTGTTTGCAAAATAGTGATACCTGGCTTCGCGTATGAGTAACTTTTGAAAACCTCTGATTGGAAAAGCTGAAACTCAGAAATATTGGTATCTGGTATTAATGTATTGGCAGTTTAATGTATTTATAGTTTTAATAATGTTACAATTTAATAATTTATAGCAATGGTATTGTGTATTGCAAGAGTTAAATTGAAGCTGTATTTAAAGGTGTAATGTATTGTTATAATTGATATTTCATAGACCTGTGTAATCCATAAATAATGATATTAGTGCTAAGTAAATTTATTATTAAGAGGAAAGGATTTAGTATTTTAATTTTCTTTACGTTAAACCAAAGCTACTGTGATATATTTAAAAAATTGCATATATTTGTGGTTAGATTGAATTTATTTAATTCAATATCAATTGGTATATGTTGAATTGATCGCCAACGTCGTGTGAAATCTCTGGTTGATTATTTGAAGTACTATAAGACTATTTTAGGCCAAATAGTGAATTATATCTTTCTGGAAATTCCATTAGGCTTATTGAATTTGAACTAAGAATCTTAGTATAATCTAAAGATTTATTTGCTAATTTTGCTATTAATTTAGTAATCCATATTTTGGCATCTACTGTATTAATTGGAGATACTGCTGATGATAATTTTATGATTGTTATTAATTATTAATAAATATAATAATATAATTGGTGGCAGCATTAAGATAAATACACCAACATTTTACTTTCTACAAAAGAAGATTATATTACACTAGTGCTTAATAATTTACTTCAAAGGTAAACATTAAAACAGAATATTGGTAACTGAAGTACAATTTTTGTAAATTAAGTCAATCCGCCTGTCTTTTTTTGAGGCAAATAAATCAATAACATTTTCGTTGAATTTAGGCATGTCATTTATCAATGGTTTTTCAATGATGAGCATGGCCAGAATAGTCAGTCTTTCCTCAGTCATGGTGCTCCTCAGAAATGTCTTAACTCATTTTAAAGTTGAGAAACATCTCTCAGCCTCAGCAGTTCTCACGGGAATAGTCGAAATAATTTGCAACAGTTTGTAGGTCTCCGAGAAAGTACTGTCCAAGTTATTTTCTATTACAAACTGTAGAAGACTAATGGCACCATTCATATTTCTGAAATCTGGTCTTCTGTAAATTACTCCTAGTTCAGTTTTCAGACAATCTTTCTGTAATATGTGATAAACAGCTGATGTTTGGTCAAGAAGCTGATTTGGAAAAAATTTCTCGTAATCCGCAAATTTTTCAGCTTGGAGGAGAGAAACAGCCGAGTAGTGAGTTATAAAAGAAAATCTATCTTTTACTTGATTCGTGATAACATCACATATCTCTTTAGCTGCCACAGTCTGAGTAATATGAATATTTTCTCTTTTCCTTTTCCTTGATGTTTCCTCTGTTTCTGATATTGTCATGGTCACTGTGTCCATTTTTTTCCTTTCATTTCCCATTGTCTACTGGAAAGTGTTAACATGTTTTCGAATAAGTGCCACATCTGTTAGTGTTTTCTGAAGTTGGTTGTATAACACATCTACATGTGGCATAATATTGTGAAAAACTGTAAGCCAAAACACAAATACCGAGTCTTGTAACATACGCCGAATAGCCCCTGCTTGATTTATTGCTATTTCTTTTTTCGATGTTGACTCTATTTTTTCCATGCATTCAATTAACTGTTCCCTGTTTTCAAACACTGTATTGATGGTTCGACTCTTAAAATTCCATCTGGTGGCTGACCCATGAGGTATCCTTCTTCTAACAGTTTCATCTAGAATAGCTATCCTTTGTGGCGAGTTACTAAAAAAGTTAGTAATGTCACTTAGGTTTGAAAAAAATACTCAAACATGTTGATTCTGACTGCTTGCTTGGCTGACAATCAAATTGAGCTGATGTGCGTAGCAATGCACAAAATGTGCATTCTTGTAGGTACATTTAATTATAGCCTGAACACCTGCATGCTGACCACTCATCACGCTTGCACTGTCGTAACTCTGGGATATCAATTTCTCGGGGTTGTCTAGAACTTTTTCCAAAGTAGCTTGAATAGCTATAGATTCTGCATCATATCCAGCTGGATTAGTGAATTCCCAGAATCTCTCAACCGGTTGTCCGTTACCTATAATGTATCGAAAAACAACAACCAATTGGAAGGCAGATGAAACATCAGTAGTTTTATCTCCTATCACTGCTACAAAACTTGCATTTGAAATTTCCTTTTTTATTTGGTTCTGGCAAACAGTAAGCATACAGTCTAATAAATCGTTTTGAATTTCTTTTGACGTTCCTTTAAAAACAGTGGCACTAGCGAGATGTTCTTTTAGAGATGCATCAAGTTCTGCTGAGAAGTTTATAAGACCTCGGAAAATGCCTGGATTTAATGAATCATCACGTTCGTCATGTCCTCGAAGTGCAAGCTCAAATGCGCCGCAAAATAAAATACAATTAATTATTTTGGAAAGAACATAACGATTTTTCGTTACTTGCTAATTATGTTTTTTAATATTCAAACGATATGCACTGTCAAGTTGTTGGCGAATATCAACCCTTCCTAGCAAATAAAACTCTAATTTGGAGTTTAAATGTGATTGGGAGCAATTATGTTTATTTATTTTTTTACTTAAATGTGATAAATCAGCGACACCATAACTCACCCAGCTTGAATCACCACTTTGTTTTGCAAACAGGAGACAATAAAAACAAAAGAGCCTGTTAGATAATTCACAGCCACAAATCCATGGATATTTATCATATACCTCGGGTTTGAATTCTCTTTTGAAATCTCTAGTTTTATATTTTGTCACCTGGATAAGGTTAAGCCTAGGTGTTGGCCTGAGCATTTTAATTTCAATTTTTCTTTCCATGGGCAACTTTGAAAAATGTAATTGCTTTAGCTCAGACACACTGTTATATAACTTGTAGGTAAGTAGCTTTGCAGCTGTTATAAAATATACAACTTGTAGGTAAGTAGCTTTGCAGCTGTTATAAAATATACAACTAGAACTAATAGGTAAGTAGTTTAGCGGTTGTTATCAAATATATAACTTGTAGGTAAGTAGCTTTGCAGCTGTTATAACATATACAACTAGAACTAATAGGTAAGTAGTTTTGCAGCTGTTATAAAATATATAACTTGTAGGTAAGCAGCTTTGCAGCTTTTATAAAATATACAACTTGTAGGTAAGTAGCTTTGCGGCTGTTATAAAATATACAACTTGTAGGTAAGTAGTTTTGCGGTTGTTATCAATAACTTGTAGGTAATATAAATATGATAATATAATTATAATAATTTTACAGTTAATATAGCTCACTAGGGATAAAATGTAAAATATACAGGTTTACTGCCTAGGCTATATAGTATCAGCAGCACAGCAGTTAACTGCTTTTTAAAAAAAAAAAAATATTTTAAATTTTTTGGCAAAACTTTCTTCTAATTGCAATCTGCTAATTAATGAATCTGCTAAAATACTTTAAGTTTTTACTAGTAAGCAGCCTGCTGATCAGTTCAGGCACCCTCTCTCAGAATCAGAAAATAATAAAGCAATTTTTTTTTTTTTTTTTTTAAATATTATTTTATTATTCCCAAATTCCTCCACTCCCTACTCTAATCGGTATCTGCTAATTCTAACTACTAAGTTTTTTCTTGTTTGGGCAGCCTCAGCTGTTATAAAATATACAACTAGAACTAATAGGTAAGTAGTTTTGCGGTCGTTATCTAATATGCAACTGTTAAAAAATATACAACTTTTAGGTAAATAGTTTTGCTGTTGTTATCTATAACTTGTAGGTAATATAAATCTGATAATATAATTATAATAATTATACAGTTATATAGCTCAGTAGGGATAAAATATGCAGGTTTACTGCCTATATAGTATCAGCAGCACAGCAGTTAACTGTTTTTAAAAAAAAAAAAAAAAATCTTTTACATTTTTTAGCAAAACTTTCTTCTAATTGCAGTCTGCTAATTAATTAATCTGCTAAAACACTTAAAGTTTTTACTAGTAAGCAGCCGTGACAGCCATCAACAGTTAACTAGTAAAATCAAAATATGTCACAGTCTTCTGCTGGCCTGCTGTTCAGTTCAGGCATCCTCTCTCAGAATCAGAAATTAATAAAGCAATTTGTTTTAAAAAATATATATATTATTTTATTTTTCCCAAATTCCTCCACTCCCTACTCTAATCGGTATCTGCTAATTCTAACTACTAAGTCTTTTCTTGTTCAGGCAGTCTCAGCTGTTATAAAATATACAACTAGAACTAATAGGTAAGTAGTTTTGCGGTTGTTATCTAATATATAACTTGTAGGTAAGTAACTTTGCAGCTGTTATAAAATATACAACTATAACTAATAGACAAGTAGTTTTGCGGTTGTTATCTAATATATAACTTGCAGGTAAGTAGCTTTTCAACTGTTATAAAATATACAACTTGTAGGTAAGTAGTTTTGCGGTTGTTATCTATAACTTGTAGGTAATATAAATCTGATAATATAATTATAATAATTATACAGTTATATAGCTCAGTAGGGATAAAATAAAAAATATAAAATATGCAGGTTTACTGCCTATATAGTATCAGCAGCACAGCAGTTAACTGCTTTTTTTAAAAAAAACTTTCTTCCAATTGTAATCTGCTAATTAATTAATCTGCTAAAATACTTAAAGTTTTTACTAGTAAGCAGCCGTGACAGCCGTCAACGGTCAACTAATAAAATCAAAATGTATCACAGTCTTCTGCTGACCTGCTGTTCAGTTCAGGCAGCCTCTTCAGAATCAGACATTAATAAAGCAATTTGTTTTAAAAAAAAATATTATTTTATTATTCCCAAATTCCTCCACTCCCTAATCGGTATCTGCTAATTCTAACTACTAAGTCTTTTCTTGTTCAGGAAGCCTCAGAAGAATGAAGAATCAGAAGAATTAATACAGCAAATTGTTTTAAAAGAAAATTATTTCTTCCCAAGTTCATCCACTCCCTAGTCCTACTCTAATCTGTTATTTAAAAGTAAAACTAAAAATTAACTAAGTATTTTTTGACACTGACGCACACCGTCTACTCTCTTCTCTCTGACTAACTGTGTCTGTTCAGGGCCCCAGGCACGCAGCCTCTCTCAGATTGAGATTCAGACAGAAAGAGAATAATAAACTAATAAGCTTAGCTAAGCCTAAACTGCTAAGCTGCAGGCCTGCAGCAAAATAAAACTGCCCAAGTTCCTCCACTCCCTATGTATAATGATATCACAGAACAGATGATTGCTAATGCTGGATATAAATATTTCCTCAATGATGATCTCTGAGCTCTCAGTATTATAGCCTCCTCTCCGTTCAACGGCTATCTCCACAATGAGATTTTCGTGCCGTTGCAGGGGAGGAGCCTCATGGCCATGACATATCCGCACTGGCAGCATATCATAGAGGCAGAGCACAGGCTGAAAGTCCCAGTCGCACAGTTCAGCCTGTGCGATTAAGCCTCTATAGGGATGGAGCTGGGAGGAGCGATGTCTGCACAATGAATACAATACTGTGAAAGGCATAGGGCTCTCTACCGCATGTGCGGCGATGCAGATTTACAATGAAAAACATACAATACAGTGAATACACAATAACTTTTTATTTATTTATTTTTTAAAAACACTGCATAAAATTTTTGGGGGTTAAAAATAAAATAGAATTTTTCAGATGGGGGCCATTTGAAAAATTATATTTTATTCAACAATTTTTTTTTTCTCTTCTTGCCTGAGGGTTCACGTGCAGAAGTGCACAAATGGAGGAGCCTCCACTGAACCAAACACTACTATGGCTTTTTGTATGGGAACTTATAAGGTCTGCTCAAAATATGTCCATATAAAACAGTTTTCTTTACAGTGTGGATTATGGGATCCGCTGCAATTTTTATTTTTTTAAATTAAATCTCCTTTTAATTTTGCCCCAGCTGCTTTTTGCTTTAATGTGTGATAAATATGTATTACTAAAGGCCTATAAAAAAATAAATAAAAAAAAAACAGTTATTCAGTTGTGTCTGGCTACTGTGGCTTTACATGATGAGTCTAATCTGATATTATTGCTTTTAAACAGAATTTTGTTCTTCATACTATTACAATATACGTTGTGAGGAATATATGGGCATAGACTATTCTTGTTACAGATAATTTACATAGGGCAAGGTTATGAGTCTCTCGTGCGTTGTGGTCTTTTCACAATTTCCATTGTACAGCTATTACAAGTTTTAAAAATCACGATTGCGCTCTTGCATTCTCATTTTACGCAACAATCCTTTCTGCGATCGAAGAGCTGTAAACAGTTTTACGAAACACTTCAAAGTACACTTACACTCATTAACACTGTCTAATAATTATTTAAAAAAAATATTGCACACAAAAGTTAACAGGGTTCAAAGATACAAGATCTCGGGTTAAAAAAAAAGCAGATGAAGGGATTTTACAATGACATACATACACATACATTGAGAAATATGGATTTATATGTATAGAGATGTTTAACAATGGAGATAATGAAACGATTTTACATTACAATCTTATGCACATTAAACAATATTTCAGAGGGATCTTCATAACGATATTCACATATAGATCTCGCAATATCTATAGTCATATACGTATCTCGCTATAAATATATATATCATTCCCAAAATCATCACATTTATAGAGAAATATTTATTTAGAAATAAATAGAACATATTCCGTTATGAAAACATTTTCGCAAAATATAAACGATTTGCATTTTCATGTACACTTTTCAATACGTCAAGGGCTTTGCACAACATATCAGGATTTTTGAGTGTTTTTTTAATTTGTCTTCTCCATTGACTTCTATGGGGAATAGGTGAACACACACACAATTTGGCTGTTTAGATTACGCGGCATAACGCGTGCGCAAAATAAGTTATTTTGCAACTTGTAATAGCTGTGCAACCCCAAATGCGAAAAAGCCATAACACGCGATGTGTTTTCGCAAATAATTAGCCTGCGTGACTTGTAATCTTGCCCACAACTTAGACAGAACAAGACAAAGAAAAAGGTCATTAGAAAGAGAAGAAGAGGAACTAGAGGAGGAAAACTCATACAGACAAACAGGGAGAATAAGAAGAGACTAGGTCAGGCCAAAAAATATATTTTTAATCTAACTGAAATAGACTTAGACTCCAATGACATTAGTGTGCTACATAAAGGTCTGAAATTTGCCTCAAAATCAAAACCGAATAAATTTGAATTGTATATTGATATACATAAATATGTACAAAAATTTCACTTTAAAAAGATATTTTCTCAAAAATCCAGAAAATAGAACTACGCAGAATACACACCATATTGGGCTCCATTTATCATTGTAATTCTCCTACATTTGCGCCTATAAATACTCTTTCATTACATTTTCTCTTATTTATCTATGCAAAATACGCCTAAAATAAAGCTAATACGTCCGCAAAATTCTCCCACTCTACTCTCTCGCCAAGGCACACATGTGAGCCAAATAAAACTCAAAAATGCGCTTTTTCAGTCAGATTTTTAAAAATACGCCTCACTAATCGCCGAAATTCAGATTTATCATTATTTTGCGCCTTAGGAGGACATAATATTCTCCTACAAATACGACCACGAAAGTTCTCCATAATCACTGTGAAGAACATTGAATTTACTCCACTTTTTTCGCGAGAGAAGATGGAATAGTTTCTAATTTTGGCTGCTATTTCTTAGGCAAGGGGCCATGAAAATCGTCTTGATGGTGGAAATATGCCCTTACGGAGATGCCAAAGAGTGCCCAGAGTGTTTCTACCCCGTTGTGGACATTGTCAGATAAGGAGATTAAGCAAAGGTTTAGGATTAATAGGGAGAGCATACTACATTTTTTTGCCCTTATACAAAATGACATTGATCCTAGAACAAGAAGAACAAGGCAATACCTGGATTGTTAAAATTATTTTCTGTTTTGCATTTCCTGAAAACAGGTTCATTTCAGTCTGTCTCTAGTGAGCATGAGTCAGCCTTCCTTTTTTTAGACATCTAAGGATTGTTTTAAAATCTATTCTGAAGCATCTGAATAAGAGGAATGTGCACAAATGGCACATAGTAAAGGCATCATTTTACCAAGTAGCTGGTATGCCCAATGTTCTTGGTGCATAGATTATACCCATATAGCTCTAAGACCACCATCTATAAGGGAGGAGCAATATAGGAATAGAAAAAAACTTACATTCACTCAATGTTCAGGCAGTGTGTTATGCAAACCTTAGAATTTGGGCTGTGCAGTCAGGATTTCCAGGGTCATGCCATGATTTGCATCATTTGAACGCAGAGACATGCAACATGGTTGGCTCTTGGTTGAATATAACATTATTTTCTATTGTGTTATTGTAACATTAAAATGTGTTTTATGTTTAATTGAACATGTATCTAAAAAAAATCTATTTTCTAATAGTCATATTTCATTTAAATGACCTTTTCTTCAATGTATATACCTTACAGCAATGAATATCAACAAGAAAAAAAACATAAATTGTGCTTACCAGAAAATTTCCTTTCATTCTGTACAGGGAGAGTCCACAGCTGCATTCATTACTTGTGGGAAATACAGAACCTGGCCACCAGGAGGAGGCAAAGACACCCCAGCCAAATGCTTAAATACCTCCCCCACTTCCCTCATCCCACAGTCATTCTGCCAAGGGAGCAAGAAATAGTAGGAGAAATATCAGGGTGAAAAAGGTGCCAGAAGAACAAGTTAAAATGTAGGGCCGTCCAATAGAGAACTTGGGCGGAATCTATGGACTTTCCCTGTACAGAAGGAAAGGAAATTATCTGGTAAGCATAATTTATGTTTTCCTTCTTAATACAGGGAGAGTCCACAGCTGCATTCATTACTTGTGGGAAATTATACCCAGACTACAGAGAACACTGAATGCTAACAGGAGGGCAAAAAAGAAGAGGCGGGCCACATCTGAGGGCACCACAGCCTGCAAAACCCTTTCTCCCAAAGCAAAAAAAAAAAAACTCAACAAAACATTGGAAAAGGAATGTAAGGAAGGCCAAGTAGTCCGTCCAACCAAACTGATCCATAGAGGCCTCATTTTAGAGGCCCAAGAGGACGTTACTGCTTGAAAAACTGAGCCGAAAATTGCTGCAGAGGCTTGCGTCCCGCTGACTCATATCCCAAGCGGAAGATACTCCTCAATTAAAAAATAAGGAAGGCTAAGATATCTTCTGTCCCTTACACTTCCCAGATAGATAGTAAACAGAGAAAACTATCTATTTCTATATAGCCTGAAGATAAAACTTTAAGGCACAACTCCATATTATGAAGTAAACTTTCCTTAGCGAAGAAGGAATAGGATATAAAAAAGGTGCGATTTGACAAAACCTTCGGAGGAATCCAACTAAATTTGTAGAACAGCCTTACTATCGTGGAACACCCGATAAGGAGGGTCACATTGCAAGGCCGTAAACTCAGAGACTTCTGCACACAGAAGAAATATTTAGACGTAAAGGAACTTCTAAGATAACAACTTAAAGACAACCTCATGCATAGGTACAAAGGTAGCCCGATGCAAAACATAAGAGCAAGATCCAAAACTCCAAGAAGGAGCATCAGAACTACACACCGGCCTGAACGCAGTCAGAGCCCTAACAAAAACTGGACGTCCAGAAGGTCAACGAGCCTCTGGAGCCAAAAAACAGACAGGGCTAAAACTGTCCCAACAAGGAACTAGCCAAGAGGCCCTTCTCCAGATCATCCTGGAGGCAGGTCTGAATAGTGTGCCAAGACGAACCACGCTCTTCACAGCCAAAGTGGTCCTTCACACCTATAATAGATGACGAGGGACCTGCTTACGCTCTTGTCGGCTAAGACTAGGCGACATCTCGCAGTCAGCCTCAGAGAAAAAAAGATTAGAGGAAGCAAAGAGACCTTGTTCCAGCAGATCCCTGCGACAAGGTAACCTTCATGGAGGTGAACCACGATCTATGCAGCCTCAATGGAGTAATCTGTATCACTGACTTCTGTCCATGCTAGATTTGAGCCACCACTCAAGGAAAGAGTGATATGGCGGAAAAGGAAAATTGTAGTGAACCTCCAAGGCACCGTTAATGTAGCCATTAGCTCGGCCTGAGGATATCTTTACCACGACCCATAATTGGTAAACTGGAATAGAGACGTGACAACCTGAGATAATCAACAGCGTTGCCTTCCTGTTCCAATTCAGATAAACTGAATTTCTTTAGATAGCATCCATCCCGGATGATCACCCCCGGAGAGAGGTTCGCTGGCAGTGGGCCTCTGCCCACCACCAAACCTGAGAAACTATCCTCAACGCTAGGGAGTCTCTCGTTCTCAGAAGGAGATCCAAGTCAGTAAAAGTAAGATCGACTAGAATCCCTACACTGGGACAAACCCAGTAGACTAAACCCTCAGAGCAGAAAAGATTGCCTGAAGATCCAAAAAGATAAAACCTCCTGTGATTCCTGGCCCCCTTGAGCACGCCCTCACCAACCTGACAGACTTGCGACCGAAGTCAAAGCCGCCCCAGGAGATTTAAGAAAGATGTCTCACAGGACAGGGAGATCTTGACAAGGACACTGGAAAGCTATTCTCTCAACCAGTAGTCCAGGTAAATCTGCAAAGACAGATTCGAAACAGCTCCACTCCTCTGCCTCAGCACACACTGAACCTCGGCTGGGATGAGACTTGGCAAAAGGAATAAAGTCCAATATGGACCCCATGACAAGTCATCACCCCCAACAGTGCCAGCGAAGGCCTGAAGGAGGTCTGGAGGGCACGACCTGAGGAAGCTGACCCCAAAGAAAAGTCTACCTGGCTAAATTACCATCCAGGAATCCACCCTGGCGCCTACAGCAGAGAAACAGTCTTAAAAGTCTTCTATCAGACGAGACAATGGTAATTAAACCAGAATCGTCAAGACAAGGGAAGCTACCATTAGATCTGGATTCTGGCCACTGCCAAAATAAAACCCCAGATCCTTAAAAAAAATGTTTAGAATCAGTAGCGAGACTCAAAACCAAAGTACTGGAAGTGCCGGCCCTTAGAAACCGGAAAGTTCCCAAAAGAGGAATGAAAAGGTAGAGTGTACCTTATAGTTTCCCTCAACAAAGAGACCTGATAAGCTTTTCTTAAGTACTATAGGACCCAAAAAGGACAGGAGTTCCCTCCCTCTATTGGACCACGAAAACGACAGCGGTTTGAATAATATAACAAACCTCACATTGCGATAGGCACCGGGACAATGACTCCAAAAGAGAACAAAGACCCTCACCCACTTGAAAAAGGCATCCCTCTCTCTGTCGGAAAGACAGGATCAAGAGAAGGAAAACTGCCCTGGAAGGATGGATGGATATGAAGCCTAGCTCTAATCTCTAGGACCCATGGATCCTATATGATCCTGAATCAAGCGCATAAGAAAAGGGCTATAGTCAGTTCCCAACATGATCCAAGATAGGACCTGAAACAGGCCCCTCTTGTCATCTAGGTTAGATGGGTCTGCTCTTGCCTGGATGTATTCCAGGACTGAGTCGGTACCAAAAACCACCTGGATAGCTCAGGTCATCAAAACAGTAAAAACTGCAGAATAGTAGAACCAAATTAACTCTTTCTTCCAAGCAGAAGGAATAAGTAGACTTAGAAGTCACATCTGTCAGAGCGACTTAAGGTCTAAACAGAAAAAAACTGAAGCCCTATCTTAGGGGCTAGAAGTCTGTGAATAATCCAGATAAGGAATTATAAGCTCCAATGGTTTAATTCTTTCTCGAAAGTATCGAGGGTACCATCACCTCGAATCGATATAGAGATGCTTCAACAGGAAGTCTCCAAAAAATGCGACAACCTAAGTTGTCAGTGCATAAATATCCTGTATGACGAAACATCTTCTTAAAAAGAGTTTCCTCAAAAACCAAGAGCTCTAAGAATAAACTATCCTTAAACGGAATAGGAAGGCAATAAGAAAGCGCACAAAAAAGTGATAGCCAAGTAGGAATGTGCAACGACACAACCCCTATAGAGCCCGGAACTGGGATTCTAGAAAAAAAGAAATAGACGAAAAGGGATAGGATTTTCATCCATTTCCACCCATCTTAATCAAGTTCGCTATCTGATTTAGAGATCTGAGATTCGGCTGGCAGTTCAGTACTAGGAATCTCTAATATCGCCAAAACTTCTCTCAGAAGCAAGCACAGGCGTGCCACTCTAAATCTAAAGGGGAAATCCTCCTCCGCCGGAGAAATAGAAGCAGCAGGCTCCGACCCAGGAGGTCCATCCTCTGAAGCCTCAGAGAGAACAGCATCACCAAATTACAGATCAGATACAACCGTCAATTTACATGATGCTCCCTGGATAGGAGTGCATGGATTAACCCTTTGTTTGCGTGTAGCCTCCTGTGACGAAAGGCAAAGAATGACTGGGGGATGATGGAAGTGGGGGAGGTATTTAAGCCTTTGGCTGGGGTGTCTTAGCCTCCTCCTGGTGGCCAGGTTCTGTATTTCCCACAAGTAATGAATGCAGCTGTGAACTCTCCCTGTATTAAGAAGGAAATTAAATAAAATAAAATTTTAATCATTTTTAAATTTCCAAAAAATATTTATTCAAGGTTAGGATCCCTTTTTTTAAAAAAAAATGTTTTAATGTCCTTATACAGGGAGTGCAGAATTATTAGGCAAATGAGTATTTTGACCACATCATCCTCTTTATGCCTACTACCAATTAAGCATATTAGGTGATGTGCATCTCTGTAATGAGAAGGGGTGTGGTCTAATGACATCAACACCCTATATCAGGTGTGCATAATTATTAGGCAACTTCCTTTCCTTTGGCAAAATGGGTCAAAAGAAGGACTTGACAGGCTCAAAAAAGTCAAAAATAGTGAGATATCTTGCAGAGGGATGCAGCACTCTTAAAATTGCAAAGCTTCTGAAGCGTGATCATCAAACAATCAAGCGTTTCATTCAAAATAGTCAACAGGGTCGCAAGAAGCGTGTGGGAAAACCAAAGCGCAAAATAACTGCCCATGAACTGAGAAAAGTCAAGCGTCCAGCTGCCAAGATGCCACTTGCCACCAGTTTGGCCATATTTCAGAACTGCAACATCACTGGAGTGCCCAAAAGCACAAGGTGTGCAATACTCAGAGACATGGCCAAGGTAAGAAAGGCTGAAAGACGACCACCACTGAACAAGACACACAAGCTGAAACATCAAGACTGGGCCAAGAAATATCTCAAGACTGATTTTTCTAAGGTTTTATGGACTGATGAAATGAGAGTGAGTCTTGATGGGCCGTCTGGATTGGTAAAGGGCAGAGAGCTCCAGTCCGACTCAGACGTCAGCAAGGTGGAGGTGGAGTACTGGTTTGGGCTGATATCATCAAAGATGAGCTTGTGGGGCCTTTTCGGGTTGAGGATGGAGTCAAGCTCAACTCCCAGTCCTACTGCCAGTTTCTGGAAGACACCTTCTTCAAGCAGTGGTACAGGAAGAAGTCTGCATCCTTCAAGAAAAACATGATTTTCATGCAGGACAATGCTCCATCACACGCGTCCAAGTACTCCACAGCGTGGATGGCAAGAAAGAAGAAAATCTAATGACATGGCCTCCTTGTTCACCTGATCTGAACCCCATTGAGAACCTGTGGTCCATCATCAAATGTGAGATTTACAAGGAGGGAAAACAGTACACCTCTCTGAACAGTGTCTGGGAGGCTGTGGTTGCTGCTGCACGCAATGTTGATGGTGAACAGATCAAAACACTGACAGAATCCATGGATGGCAGGCTTTTGAGTGTCCTTGCAAAGAAAGGTGGCTATATTGGTCACTGATTTGTTTTTGTTTTGTTTTTGAATGTCAGAAATGTATATTTGTGAATGTTGAGATGTTATATTGGTTTCACTGGTAAAAATAAATAATTGAAATGGGTATATATTTGTTTTTTGTTAAGTTGCCTAATAATTATGCACAGTAATAGTCACCTGCACACACAGATATCCCCCTAAAATAGCTATAACTAAAAACAACTTCCAAAACTATTCAGCTTTGATATTAATGAGTTTTTTGGGTTCATTGAGAACATGGTTGTTGTTCAATAATAAAATTAATCCTCAAAAATACAACTTGCCTAATAATTCTGCACTCCCTGTATATGTATCAATTGTTATCTGTGTAGGCCATGGCTTTTAACCCCAGTCCCATCGCCTCATACACGTGGAGAAATAAAATTGAATGAGTCGCATCATACCACAAGAAGTGCAATAGAGAGAACATTCAGTGTGTTAAAGATGTGTTTCAGAGTGTTGGACCGTTCTGGAGGAGACCTTCAATATTCACCAGAGGAATGCAATGATATCATTCTTGTCACATGTATGTTGCGCAATATTGCCATTTCACAAGGAAACTTGTGAGGAGGTGTGTCCTGATGACCCTCCAGAAGATGTGTATGTACCACAAGACATATTAGGCAGGCACACTACTAGAGCAGGTGTGCAAAACCGGATGGAAATAATTGAAAGCTATTTTTCATGTAAGTGTAAAAAAATATATTTAAATCTTAATTGTTTAAACTAATATTTTTTTTCTTTATTCCAGAAATCTTTGCAGAATTTTTTCAACTTTGAAAAGAAGAAATACTATAATTCATTCCTTTAGTTTATTTACTGGGAGAGAGAGACTAACCCTTTTTTTATTTTATTGTTTTTACTTTTGATCAATAAAACAATAAAGTTTTTAATAAATATTGAAAAGATTTCGAACTTGTATTTATTCAATTAACTTTTATTGATGTTATCATTGTAACCATATTTATTAGCAACATTCTAACAATATTTTTTTTTACAAATAATTTAACAAACACTACATTTTTGGGGAAAAAAAGAAATAACGTTAATCACAATACGGTAACTCAAAGTGCAGAACTATGAAAATTGAAATCAATATTTTCATTGATTTTGATTTCTCCTATTCATTATTTCTAATTTTTATTGTAATAATCCCTCTTTAATTCAGAATCCTCTTTTAGTATTGTTTTCCTTTCTTTTTCAATTTCAACATTTCTTTAAAAGACTCACTTTGTTCATTACGAAATTAGAAAGCCATGTCTGTAAGGGCTTGGATGGCATTGGCTGTGTCTGGTACATCTTGTTGGTGTCTTACTTCTTCTGGTCTTTCATAGACGTCAGATTCTGTGATCATTGGATTATGTGGTGTATCAAAAGCAGTTGGAGTTGGTCCCTCTAGTATGTGTCCCTCTATCTGGGTCTCATTCTCATCTTATGAGCAAATTGTATCCTCAACCAGTGGTTCCAAAGTTATTTCAACCTGTTCTGTTGAATTATTATTTTTTTTAAATATCATATTCAAATCTATTATATATTATCTGCATCAAAAGTAAAAGAAATTATAACATACCATCAAATAATGACATAGAACTATCTTCCATTGTCTGTAGCAATGCGCAAACACCTGTAAATATAAAAATGTAGATAAAATTAGCATATAATTGTACATAACATCAAATAAAAATTTAAAGGGACACTGAACCCAATTTTTTTCTTTCATGATTCAGAAAGAGGCCTCTAGTTATGAAGGTCTGGCGGACCTGATCTGACACTGCGGATCAGGTCCGCCAGACCTCGCTGAATACGGCGAGCAATACGCTCGCCGTATTCAGCATTGCACCAGTAGCTCACAAGAGTTGCTGGTGCAACGCCACCCCCTGCTGACTCACGGCCAATAGGCCGCCAGCAGGGGGTGTCAATCAACCCGATCGTACTCGATCGGGTTGATTTCCGGCGATGTCTGTCCGCCTGCTCAGAGCAGGCGGACAGGTTATGGAGCAGCGGGCTTTGTGACCGCTGCTTCATAACTGCTGTTTCTGGCGAGCCTGAATAGTTTCTAAATTTTGTCTTGAGTTTAGAAATACCCAATGTTTACATGTTCTTTGCTTTTTTTGCAAGTTATAGGGCAATATGTACAAGTAGCACTTTGCTATTTCAAAACCATTTTTTTTTTTTCAAAATTAGCAATAGTTACATTGTAACACCAATATCTGTCAGGAATCCCTGAATAACCCTTCAAATGTATATATTTTTTAAAAGAAGACAACCTAAGGTATTAAACTTGGGGTATTTTGACTTTTTTTTCATGAAACCATTTCACAACCAATCTATGCCAAAGTTTGAAGAAGAAAAAAAAATATTTTTTGACAAAATAGCAATTTAAGAATACATTTACTGATAATGTTAAGGGTTACTGCCAAATAACACCCTAATATGTATTTAGCAGCATCTCCTGAGTACAGTGATACCACCCATGTATAGGTGTGTTGGGTTCTCTGGGGGCTAAAAGGCCTTATTTTTAGGGAGCGCATTCCAGTTTTTCAACTTGGAATTTTCACATCTGTCATCATGCAGCCATGTCCTATTTGGGACATTTCTGAAGCTGGCCAATGGAATTTACCCCCATCAAACCATATATTTTGAAAAGTAGACACCCTAGGGTATTTCAAATGGTGGTATTTTAACACTTTCCATGCACTAAATCAACCACCAGCCTTTGTCAAACTTTTGGGTAGTCATTTTTTGTGTTATTTTTCACACACATTGTACTTGAGGCATGGATTCTCAGTTCCTGTTATGTGTTACTGCCAAAAAACACCTCAATATGTGTTCAACATCTCCTGAGTACAGTGATACCACCCATGTATAGGTGTGTCGGGTTCTCTGGGGGCTAAAAGGCCTTATTTTTAGAGAGCGCATTCCAGTTTTTCAACTTGGAATTTTCACATCGGTCATCATGCACCCATGTCCTATTTGGGACATTTCTGAAGCTGGCCAATGGAATTTACCCCCATCAAACCATATATTTTTGAAAAGTAGACACCCTAGGATATTTCAAATGGTGGTATTTTAACACTTTCCATGCACTAATTCAACCACCAGTCTTTGTCAAACTTTTGGGTAGTCATTTTTTGTGCTATTTTTCACACACATTGTAGTTTAGACATGGATTCACAGCTCCTGTTATGTGTTACTGCCAAAGAAGACCCCAATATGTGGTCACCAACATCTCCTGAGTACAGTGATACCACCTATGCATAGGTTTGTTGGCTTGTTTGGGGGGTGCAATGCCAAATGTCTGACATGCGTTTGTGATTTTTCTTCACATTTAACATATTTTTTTGGGGGGTCTTTTAACATACCCCAATTTATTTGTTTTCCATGAACGTACATATATTTGAAAAGTTGACACCCCAAGGTATTGTATATGGAGTGCTTTGATGACTTTGATGCAACCGTTTTAGCCCAAAAAATTGGAGAAAGTGTATGGTGGTAATTTTTCAATTTTCATTTTTAGACTATGATTAAGGAGAGACTGTTGTAAGTTATTGCAAAAAAAAAAAAAAAAACACCACAGGTTGTTTTCTGCAAGACCTCCTGAGTACACCTATGCCCCCCATCATAGGTTTGTCAGGATTTTGGGAAGGTTCAGTTACAATTGTATGACTTGTAATTTGAGTTGAAATTGAGAGTATTTCTTCTGATAGGCCTATCTTTAGTTTGGGGCCTATCGCATACCCCACTTTTATTTATTGCCATGAAAGTGTATATTTTTGAAATGTTGACAACCAAAGGTACTGTATATGGTGTGCTTTGATGCCTTTAAAGCAACCATTTTAGCCCAAAAAATTGGAGAAAGTGTATGGTGGTAATTTTTCAATTTTTATTTTTACAGACACATTGCTTTTTGACTATGATTTAGGAGAGACTGTTGTAAGTTATTGCAAAAAAATACTTCAGGTTGTTTTCTGCAAGGCACCCTGAGTACACCTATGCCCCCCATGCATAGGTTTGCCAAGATTTTGGGAAGGTTATGTTACAATTTTATGACTTGTGATTTTAGTTATTAAAAATGAGAGTATTTCTTATGATAGGCCTATCTTTAGTTTGGGGCCTATCGCATACCCCACTTTTATTTATTGCCATGAAAGTGTATATTTTTTAAATGTTGACACCCCAAGGTATTGTATATGGTGTGCTTTGATACAACCATTTTAGCCCAAAAAATTGGAGAAAGTGTATGGTGGTAATTTTTAAATTTTCATTTTTACACACACATTGCTTTTTGTCTATGATTTAGGAGAGACTGTTGTAAGTTATTGCAAAAACATATCTATGTCCCCCATGCATAGGTTTCACAGGGGTTTTGGTTAAAAAAAAACAGGCCCAGTTTTAGAAAAAAAATATAGTGAAATGTAAAAGTAAAAAAAACAACAACAAAAAAACATCTAACAGTAAACATAACCAAAAAAATAATAACAGCAAATGTATTTATTTTTTAAAAAATTGACCATTGTATGGTACCGCTTGAAACAGTCCCTAAAGCAGAGTCCAGGCTGTCCAGGGCAATCAGGACAGTGATATATGGTGTCTCTTCTCTGCCCCCTCTTGGTACAGACTCTGCATTTTTTTTGTGGTTTCTGCTTTGCGGCAGTAGGGGGGATTTTAAAAATAAAATGGTTAGCCCCAACTCTGCTCCCTCCCATCACCGGCCGGGGATCAGGTGCATCATGGTACAAAAATCCCCAAAATGATCTGGAGCTGAAACTGTAAAAAAAAGTATTTTTAACTCCGGGGTTTGCTTTTTTGAAAAGCAAAAAAGCGTTGTGGGTTGCAATCTGCATTAGGTAAATTGCAACCTTTTTGTACCAGGCCCTTGTCTTCCACATAATTTGGTAGGGCTGCAGCAGCTGATCTGCCAGATCAACCCCACCCATATGCCAGTTATAAGACTTGATGCACACTGGCTTCCTTATGATCTCAGCTCTGCCATGTACAGAGACCGCCAACGTCCTCTCTGTGTGGATGGTGGTAAGAAGGTATACATCCTTCTTGTCTCTGTACTTAAGTGCCAACAGCTCCTCTTGGCGCAGAGCTGAGGTCCCCCCCTTCGTAGCCGGGTGCGTACACGTTGTCCTGGGAAACCTGCGCGGTTCTTTTTATTGTATCGCAAGCTACTGTATCAAAGCAATACAGTAGCTTGAACCAAAGGACACTTGTATAAAAATTGTCTAAGTACAAGTGATACCCTTTGTTCATTAGGGGTAATATCAGGTCCCAGACAATCTTGCCAGTGGTTCCCATATGTTCTGGGCAATCTGGAGGGTCAAGGTCACTATCCTTTCCCTCATACACCCAGAAGGCCCGAGTATACCCAGTCTTGCTCTCACAGAGCTTATACACCTTTACCCCATACCTGGAGCGCTTGGAAGGAATATACTGCTTGAATCCCAGCCTTCCCTTATACTTCATTAGGGATTCATCAACGCATATATTCCTTCCAGGTGTATAAGCCTCTGCAAACCTGGCAGAAAAGTTGGTAATCAAGGGACGGATTTTATACAGCCTGTCAAATTGGGGATGCTCCATAGGGGGGCACAGGCTGTTGTCGCTGAAGTGCATGAAATGCAGAATCATTTAATACCTCTGCCTCAACATAGTCTGGGAGAAAATGGGGGTAGAGCAGATGGGGCTACTGCTCCAGTAGGAGCGAACAGAGTGTTTCTTTGTGATGCCCATCAGCATAGTCAATGCCCAGAATTTTTTGAATTCTGGCACATTGATGGGGGCCCATTGCTACTTTGCCAAATATGTTCCAGGCTTTGCAGCACGGAACTGGTGGGCATATAAATTAGTTTGGGCGACAATGTTCCCCAATACATCATCGCCTAGAAACACTTCCAGAAACTGTTGGGGGCTAAAACCTGCCACATCTATATTTATGCCAGCATTTGCTGTGAAGGGTGGGATATCTGGCCTCTGGAGATGAGGCGTTACCCACTCTTCAGCAGCAATGGCAGCAACACTCCTCCTTCTGGCAGGGGGGCTAGCAGCCACAGATACATCACTATCAGTTGAGACTGCATCTAGTGATGTATCTGAGCATATGGCAGGGTCAAAATTGTGGTCTGAGTCAGACATAGAGGCATCTGACTCTGACGCAAGGATGGCATACACCTCCTCAGCACTATATCTTTTCTGTGACATTTTTGTATCTGTCACAGAAAAAATGTACTAAAAAATTGAAATTTAAATTAATTAACTAAATGGCTCTGAAAAGAGCCTTTGGGTTTTTAAAAAATTACTACAAAAAAATTAACCCCTAATAAAATGCACAGACAGCAAAAAAGTACAGCTATGCTACTGCCAGTGATTTATAGCTATAACTGACAAGCTAGGGGCTAATGGTTCTGAAAATTAAATTAACTAAATGGCTCTGAAAAGAGCCTTTGGGTTTTTAAAACATTACAACAACAAAAAATTAACCCCTATAAAAATGCAGACAGCAAAAAAGTACAGCTATGCTACTGCCAGTGATTAATAGCGATCACTGGCAAGCTAGGGGTTAATGGCTCTGAAAATTAAATTAACTAAATGGCTCTGAAAAGAGCCTTTGGGTTTTTAAAAAATTACAACAAAATTAACCCTTAAAAAATGCACAGACAGCAAAAAAGTACAGCTATGCTACTGCCAGTGATTTATAGCAATCACTGGCAAACTAGTGGTTAATGACTCTGGAAATTAAATTAGCTAAATGGCTCTGAAAAGAACCTTTGGGTTTTTTAAAAAAAAAATACAACAAAAAAATGAACCCCTAAAAAAATGCACAGACAGCAAAAAAAGTGCAGCTATGCTACTGCCAGTGATTTATAGCGATCACTGGCAATCTAGGGGTTAATGGCTCTGAAAAGAGCCTCTGGTTCTCTAATTTTTTAACAAATAAAATAAATAAATCTCTCTCTGCTAAATACAGGCCTCTCTCTCCAACAAAATCGCAAGTGAGGAGAGGGAGGGAGATCCACACTGATCAGAGTCAATATTTACAAATATTGACTTGATCAGACAAATGGGATATTTTATTATGAATTTTTTTTTTGGTGTGGGAGGCTCAGATTGGGTGACCATAGCTTGCCCCTATGACGAGGCAGGCTAGGGACACCCCCAGAGGCCCCATGATGCACTGGGCATCGCCATCTTGGAAGCCTGGTGGGGCAGGGGGGGAGGCAATATAGGGCTTTTTATTAATTATATATATATATATATATATATATATATATATATATATATTATTTTTTTTAAATTATTACTAACTAAGTGCCTCGACCCACCAAGGCACTTAGCGCACAAGCACAGCATAGGAAGCGCTTCTGATGCTCTGCTAGACTGCCGGGCTCCACGTGGAGCAAAACCGGAAGTGATCACTCGTGGGGGAGTGATCAATCCGGTCCCGGCACTCGGAAACAGTATTGCAGAATGCCTAGACATCGAGGCATCCCTGCAATACTGTTAGAGCAGCTGGAAGCGATTTTGATCGCTTCCAGTGCTCAGTTTAACCGACGACGTACGCCATACGTCCTCGGTCGTTAACTGTTTGTTTTTTTAGGACATATGGCGTACGTCGTCGGTCATTAAGGAGTTAAGTGACAAAAAACAGGTTGAGATCTATATATATTGAAATGAATATTTAATATTTTTTTTTATAAAGAAAAAAAAAATCGACCAATTAATGAAAAATGCTATCTACACCCT
The DNA here is from genome assembly GCF_027579735.1 of Bombina bombina. Lineage (NCBI taxonomy): Eukaryota > Metazoa > Chordata > Amphibia > Anura > Bombinatoridae > Bombina > Bombina bombina. Next base: position 764,467,674 of record NC_069502.1, on the reverse strand, counting down.
TCTGATCTGTGTTTAGACACAGGCATTATATTTCAACTCAGTTAACAGCCTCTATATCAGTGATGTTGAACCTTGGCACTCCAGATGTTTTAAAAACTACATTTCCCATGATGCTTATGCACAATGAAGTGCCAAAAAGCATCATGGGAAATGTAGTTTTAAAACATCTGGAGTGCCAAAGGTCCACATCACTGCTGTACAGGCATGCCACAGCAGATCATCCCTGTTCAATTCACAATTTAAAAAAAAAAAAGAATAAACACAGTTACAACCATAAAAATAATTTTGTGTTTAGGAAGAGGTGCAAAAAGACCCTTTGAATCCCCCAGGAAGACCTATAGTTTCAGGGATAGGGTCTATATGCGACAACATATCCAAATATGTAGACTATTATCTACAGCCTATAGTCAGAAAAACAAATGCATATTTGCATATTTGAAAGATACAACCACAGTGATGGGAAGAAGATATGTACTGGCTAACTTTGATAAAGCTTTCTTAGCAAAACATGTTAGGGGAGTGAGAATCTAGTGATTCTCCTTTTTTTATTAGCATTTCTCCTTGTACTCTTAAGCAACGTATCACCTAGTATAGTGCCTTATACTGATTATGTTGGTGGCATAGCCACACTATATACAATCATATAAAATATTGGTACAGTGGTCTCTAGGTATAATACAGACAGTGTCTGTTCCATAGCGTAACCGCTCCCAATTTATCAACTGTACTGGACAGTATTAACTTTACACTGCTCACGTATAACAGGTAACGAGCCACTCTCCTGCTAAATCATTTATTAACTGATACTCTGAAAGCAGCATTGCTGCAACTTATCTACCAACATTGAAGTCATAGTAGGATATCAGCACCTCTTGGTATACTACAATACTTGCATACTGATTACCTGTACTGTCTAATTCAGCAGCGTCTTTGACACTAGCGAAACCGCTTAAATTTTAGCACTTTATATCGTTTGTTTCTATACTGCACATGGACAGCTGAAGAATAGACCAACAAGCTATTAGAAACATTTTCTGAAAGCAGCATCGCTGTAACTTATATATTAGCATTCAAGTTACAGCAGGATACTAGCACCACTCAGTATACTAGAATGCCTGCATACTTATAACACGTACTGGCGAATTCAACAGCGGGCAGTGTCCTTGACACTAGCGAAACCGCTTAACATTTTATCACTTTATATCGTGTTTGCATACTGTACATGGACAGCTGCAGAATAGACCAACTAACTATTAGTAACAATTTTTGAAAGCAGCATTGCTGTTACTTTTGTATTAACTTTGAAGTCATAGCAGGATACTAGTGCCTCTTAGTGGACTACAACACCTCTATAAGCATAATACGTACTGTCTAATCCAGCAGCGGGCAGTGTCCTTGACCCTTGCGAAACAGCTTTATACTTCAGCATTTTATACTGCATATGGATAGCTGCAAACTGATAGTACTCCGCTTAACATAGCTTATTAGGCTCACAGGTGATTCTTCTTTACGATATATAGAATGCCTATATCCACATTGATTGACATCTAATGTTCTTTATTTGCAACAGTACAAGGTAGATTTGTGTTTTTATATAGGTTTTCCGATTTATTTTAACCTACGTCCTTCTTGGTCCTTATTCTAGTGACATATGCCTAGAATATCCTAACTTGTCAATCACGAGTAGCCGAGTGCTATTATGTACACGCTTTTTGTAATGTGCTCTTTACATTACCTATCTCTAGTAAAATATTGATAGTGTACAGCACCTTTTCCCCACATCTATATTTCAGTTTTGAGAGTATTTATTATAAAACTCACTCCTTAAATAATTGAAATAGGGGCCTACTTTAAGTAGTGCCGCTATTCTTTCCTCTGAGTAGTAACCATGAATATAAGTTTTTATTTGTACCACAGCCCAACATATCAATTTATCACCAACCAAAGGTGCATAAAGACCCTTTGAATCCCCCAGGAAGACCTATAGTTTCAGTGATATGGTCTATATGCGACAACATATCCAAATATGTAGACTATTATCTACAGCCTATAGTTAAAAAAACAAATCCATATTTGAAAGATACAACCACAGTGATTACAAAATTTGAGGGATTAATATGGGAAGAAGATATGTACTGGCACACTTGCAACATAGCGGAACTGTATACGTGTATCCCGCACGCTAAGGGTGTACATAAAATTGAGGAAGAATTCTACAAATGGCAAATGCCAACAAATGATATTCACTTGTTCACTAATTGATAGCATTCATTTTATCCTTCAACATAATTACTTTTTATTTGAAAACAAATGTTATTCGCAAACTCGAGGAACGGCGATGGGGACCACTTTTGCCCTGTCGTATGCAAACCTCTATGTCAATGCCTTTGAAAACTTTTTTATTTGGGGAAATAACCCTTACTCTGAGAATATTTTAATATACGAAAGCTACATAGACAATAATATTATTCTATGGAAAGGGGGGTCAGATGAAATAGAAAGTTTCATGAATAATTTCAGTGAGAATGATTATAATTTAAAATTCACTAAATCTTTTTCTAGAACTCAGAATTTCTAGATCTGATTGTATTTAAGGATCCGGAAGGGAAAGTGGCAGTAAAAAATTATAGAAAACCAACGGATCGTAATAGTTTCATCCAGGCAAAAAGTGCTCAAAAAAAATGCTGGATGAACAATGTGCCTTATAGCCAATTCCTCAGGCTAAAGAGGAATTGCACACATCCAGCCGATTTTGAAATAGAAGCCCACATCCTGGAAAGTAAATTTATTGCAAAGGGTTATAGTCTGGATATTATACAGGGGGCTAAAAATAAAGCAGTATTTAAAGACAGAGATTCATTTTTTTAAAGAAAAAGAATAGGAAACAGAGCCCATAGGGACTAAAATACATAATTAATTAATTAAATCTTATTCTAAGAAAGAAAATCCTATTAGATTCATCACAACCTACAACAAAGGATCCAGAACACCAGAAAACATTTTTAAAAAAAACATTGGCCCCTCCTAAAAGCAGACCCCACTTTGGGGTCACATTTAAATAACAAACCAGAATTTACATACAAAAAAGGAAGAAGTTTTAAGAATTCATTAGCACCCAGTAAATTACAAACAAGGAAAGTACAAAAAGAAGGGGATAATAACCCTAAAGACAACTGGTTAACAGAGAGGAAAGGCACTTTGCACATGTTACATCTAGCTTTGGCACATTTTAAACATATAAACAGATCACCTACATTTACAAATTCTGACTCCACAGAAACTTTTAACATTACGTTTAGAAGCAACTGTGACTCCACATATGTGGTCTATTTTTTAGAATGTGGGTGTGGCCTATTATATGTAGGCTGCACGAAACAAAAGATTAGACGTAGAGCGAACTAACACATTTATAATATCAAAGAAAAGTTTCACAAAAACTTAGATCACCATTGGAGTAACCCCAATTCTTTAAAAATACAAGTAATAGACTGTGTACCACCTTCAAAATCTAATAGGCTTTAAAGGGACAGTTCACCCAAACAAATTCTCCCATTTAAATTGTTCCCAATGATCCATTTTGCCTGCTGGAGTGTATTACAATGTTTATAGGAAGCTCCTTTACCCCTATTTTGGCCTTTGAAATAGCCGATTTAGCTGCTGATTTCACAACCTATACTGAAAGTTTTGATACTGGAGTATCAGCTATTGAATAGCCTAAGTAAACACAGCCAGCAGAAGAAATTAAACTCAGTGGGGTGCAGGATAGGTGAGTGATAAAATGATAATTTTCCATTGTTCTCTTTATGTATTGAGCTTTAGTTTTCCAGACAAATATAAGATAAGGAAGCAAGTGTGTGTACACAAAGTGATAACATAATGAGATCTGATATTACCTGAAGCTCAACCCATTGTAATAGGCTGTGGTTTAAAAGCACAAAACCAGCTACTTCATATACACAAATAAACCTAAAAATGTAATTTCTCATAATCTGCAGCTGGTATAACAAGTCATTGAAAATACATTCATATAAAAACAAGTTTACAGTGTACTGTCCCTTTAAGAACTTAGAAAGCTTGAAACTAAAGTGGATTTACAAACTTAAAACCCTACAGCCTTTGGGTCTAAACATCGATATAGATGTTGCAGCATATGTGATACATTTTCCCTTATTAATAGGAATCTCGTTTTTGTATCTTCCTCGTCAACCCACATATACCATACATCTAGAGTAAGGGTGTTTTAGAAATATGTTTGAATTTATCAATTTACTCTAGAATTTAGAAGTACCTCAGCAGTGTATATATTTATCTTAAATTTTGTATATTGTATTTTATCATTTGTATTTTACCATTTGACTTACAGGGGTCGATTTATGAAGCAGCGGATGCTGCTTCCGACCCACTCTGCTTCAGTTCCGCCTGAAGCGGAAGTTAAAAAGCAGCGGCCGTAAGAACGCTGCTCCTTAACTCGTCTGCCACCTCTGAGGTGGCGGACAGCAATCAGCCCGTTCGAATACAATGAGGTTGATTGACACCCCCTGCTAGCTGGCCGCGAATCTGCAGGGGGCGGTATTGCACCAGCAGTTCACAAGAACTGCTGGTGCAGTGATAAATGCCGACAGTATATGCTGTCGGCATTTATCGATGTGCGGCGGACATGATACACTACATCGTATCATGTCCATCCGCACAATTAATACATTTACCCCTCATTGTTATAGTAACTTTTAGCAATATTCACCACAGTAGTATAGTTCAAACTGATACGGGACATGTAAGATCAGTTTTAACTATCAAGTTCACTATTGTCATATAATAGGATGGATACATTTACTTTTTAAATTTTGTATTCATTCCGCATTTTATAAATTTGTTTATAGTATTTTAGTAATAGTCATTGAACCTTAGAAATATTGTAAGAGTGGTCTATTTAAATCTGTTTAAATTATAGTACACCACTGTCACTTAGTGGGATATATGTAGTAGATTATCTGTCAGCACAATACCTGGAAAACACCCCCTACTGCCTATGGATGCCATCCATATACTTGTTTATTTAAATGATTCACTTGTAGCGATAACCCGAAAAATCCAGGGAGCTTTAAGAATACCAATATATATGTCATCTGCTTAATTTATTTACAATCTATGTATGAGCTTGGCTCACTCAATAGGATTATTTTCCCCATTGAATGGTAAATTCATTTTAGACTAAGAACAGGTGGACTTGTAACTTGGAGTCACCTAAAATGACATACATTTTTCCACAGATGCCGTCAGGGACTTACATGATTGTTTTAATATAGCAAACCTCCTTGGACACATATAAGTCCTTGCAGATCAGTACAAGTAGCATGCTAACGTGAGCACATCAACAGGAATATTGTGTGCTTGTCTGTGGAGCAGTGTTAATTAGAATACTTAATTTGGTCTACGGAACCTATATATATAGTTAAGGCAAGACACACGTCCCAATTACAATTAACATTACAAAATTGGCAGGTAGACTTTGTACTATTTAGTTAAAAATCTTGCATGATTTTGTTACGGATATTTTGTTACTAAATGGTTCTATTTATGTAAAGTAATTTGCCTATTGATTCCTTATGCATTATAAATAATGCAATGTTTTAACCCATGTTTTTAACAAACTTACTACCACTTGTTAATAAGTATACATGAATTGTATTTATATCACATACGGTTATTCTTATATTACAAATGTATTTGTTTTTAATTTGGATAAACTAACAAACTTTCCAACCAACGAAATGAGCCAGGGAGTAACACATCTCTGTAATGGGATTGGCGGGCTCTGTGCATACCTTTTAATTACAAAGGGCGCTGTTTTTAAAATCATCCGTTATTAAACTCTTGAGAAAGCCTGGCCGCTGACCGGTGGAAACGCGTCAAGGGATTTGACGGTAAACAGAGCATCAAGGCCTCTTGACTGTTTAGCAATCAAGGACTGCAAAAGGTATTCGGAAACCTAGCAGAGACATTGGTCAGCTTACAGGGCAAACCATCTAAGCCCACTATGGTCTTATAGGAGTAACAACATCTCACTGTATCTGGCTGCCTGTTTTTACTTCTATCTAGTAAGTGCAATAATGAATGTTGCGTGTGTATTTATGTAATAAAATTTCACTTGAATCGTGCCATGTGTGCGCCTTTCTCTTTTTGTTTTCCATATCTACTAAACACAACCAATGGATATGTGCAGAGTATAACTGATGAATCCCATATTACAAAAAAAAAAAAAAAACATTTTTGTCATACGTTCGCAGCTATTTTCTTTCTTTTGTTTGCCAAAATTGAGTCTTATTTTGCATCCCAGCACATTTTTTCACCTCAGCTGTGATCCATTGTATTTTTCGATAAAGTTATTTTACTGTGGGCCTATAATAATAATAAAGTTGTTCAATTGAGCGTTGTAGCTTCATTGATGTGGCTAATATTATGTTAATGCCTCAAAAGAGAGAATTGTGCCTCTTTCTTGCTTTCTTTGACAGTTTAAGTAGTTACAGATAAACAATATTCATAAGCTGCTTTTTTTATTTGAAGGACATGAATTGATTAATGTCTGATTAAAATTCATAGCGGCAATCTGTGTAGTGTAGCTGTAAATGAGAACACATCACATGTATTGTTATATATTAGTCCAAACTCCAAAATGTTTGGCTTCTGGTGTGTGAATGTTAATGATTAAACGAGATTGTCTTCAAAAGTGCACTTATGAAAATAAGATATTGATAATTCTGTATAAACATAATACACAAAAACAAACATAATACACACGCTGCTTCTATAGAATAGGATAACAGTATGGACTCCATTTTAAGTCCTCAGCTTTTTAAAGGGACATTATACACTAGATTTTTCTTTGCATAAATGATTTGTAGATGAACCATTTATATAGCCCATCTGGGTATGTTTTTGTAAAAATATATAGTTTTGCTGATTTTCAGACTCTTTCAATTTCTTTGTTAGGTTTTCTGCCTCTTTTTGGTAGACACTCTCTTTTAAGCAGTTGTGTTTAAGGCAAATAAATTGCCCTTTTGGATGGCAACTCCTGACATATAGCAAAGAGTTACTTGATAATGGTTTATAATAGACCATAGTCTCTATCTGTTCGCCATGAACACCTCTCGGTGTAATATCCAAAAAATTGATGATCTGTTTATTATGTTCCGAGGTGAAGCGGATTCCAACATCATTGTTATCTAAGCCTTGGGTGAAATCCAACAGACCCACATTGTCACCTCTCCATATAAACAGGAGATTATCTATGTAGCGCTTGTTCCACACAATACTTCCCTGTGAGGGTTCCCATCTCCATAGACCTGGAACAGCTCCCACCAACCCATGAACAGGTTTGCATAGGAGGGGGCAAACTTAGCCCCCATAGCTGTTTCACGCCTCTGGAGATAGTAAACCCCCCAAACTCAAAGTAATTCTGGGTCAAGAGAAATTGTGCTACCCTTAGTAGATACTTAACATAATCCTGATGGTTAGGAAAAATTCCAAGGCCTGCAGGCCTTTTTCATGCGGGATTCTAGAATAAAGGGACTTCACATAGATTGTAAGCCATGTGAAGCCCCTATCCCATTTAATTTTAGACAGCAAATTATGTACTTGTTTTGTATCGGATATATAGCTATCTAGCGTACTTACAATAGGCTGTAGTATGCAATCCAGCCACTCAGATAAATGCTCCAATAGTGAGCCTATTCCGCTCACAATGGGCCTCCCTTTTACTCCTTCAAGGGACTTGTGGACCTTGGGTAGATGATTAAAGACTGGAGTAATTGGATTCTCCACCAATAAATATTTAGTTTTCTCATCAATATACCCAAGGTCCACACTGTCATCAATCAAAGATGAAAGTTGTCTCTGAAAACTTTTTACTGGATCCATCCTTAGTATGGTATAGTTTTGCTCAACATTTAGCTTTCTAAATGTTGCATTATTATTACCTGCACCCATACCTTTGTCCAAAATTGACATTGGGGGATTATCACTTGACCTTGTATTCACACTGAATGTGGAAATGCATACACACTGCTAAATGCTGTTAAATTGATGATCTGCATACTGAACTCTGATTGCAGAATGTGTTTTTTGCGCGATAAGAGAGGTACATATTTTAACTACAGTATCCGTATTGAGTGATCAGGGATCACAGCAAGTAAGAAGTGTGTGAATTGTAGTGGGTCCTTCTTTTCCTTACAAACATAACAATGAAAGCAAGTTCAAAAATAAGAGTTCTGATCTTAGACTAAAAATAGCCGTACATATAGAAAGCAGTACAAGGCTCTATAAATTCAGCTGTTCAGTATATAACAATAATGTGTGGAGAGGAGCAGGCGAGCAAACGAGGATCTATAATACACATGCCCTTTTAGCACATTATATTACAGGACAAGCTGTAGACACTGTTCAAAAGAGCACTTACCCACTGCAATCTTCTTCCCGACACGAGCATCCACCGTATGCGGAGACAGAGTGAAGGTGTATACTCTGACTACTCATTGCTTCTATCAGCTTGGAGGTTGTATAGAGGATCTTTCCAACCGCAGCCCGGTTTCAACTTACTCCTTCGATAATCACGGCTCTGCAGTGCTCTCAGTCCTCTGCCGGTTCCGGATCTCCTCCGTAATGCTGACGTATGTGGTCGGCTCTCCAATCCAAGGGAGAGAGTAGGCGAATCACGTGGTGAGAGGGAAAACAAATTCTCAGCTGTGCTCGTAGGTATCCAACACAAGCTGTGCTTGTAAATAGAGCCACAAATGGTGAGACCGCCGGGGGTAGCTACAATATTACTGCAGGATGTGGGATATAGAAAAGAAAGGTTGTAATCCCAAGGCATCTGCTCAGTGAATAAAAGCAGCTTTATTGTATTGACATTAAAATGATGACATGGTTAGCATAAGAGAGAAAAAAGGGTTTTACGTGTTTCGGCTAGGGCCGTATTCATAAACCTGGAAATGCACCGGTGAGTGCCATTTAAAAAAGGATTTGTTCACAGTGGTCATTGGTTAGTGTTAAACACACCCCTATTAACCATTTGATTATCTGAATATACACAGCAAAAAAACACCAAAAGATAATGGATTATACCAAGAAGTGTACATATATGTGAGAAGATTAGTCTAAACAATATCTTATAAATAAATAAATAGTGCCAAAAGTTTACAATATAGGAGATAGGCATAAATGGTGATTGGTAACTAAAAATTAACAGTAACAATGATATAATTGATGGTAATAATACAGGCAATAATTAATGAAAAATACTATAAAATAACATAAAATAATAAGATTAAACAAAAATGTATATGCAATATGAACTTTAAATGTAGAATATGAGACTGGATATACGTTGGTGTAAAATACAGATATAGTATAAATACCTTGTGAATACTTTATATTACCAATGCTGAAATAGATAAATATATATTACAGTATTTGATTAGCATCTTTCGTTTTCAAGGTGCCATACAATATAATACAATATATAAATATATAGACTCATAATAGTTGTGGAACCAAAATAAAATAAACCAACCCAACTATGTTCATGTCAACTATGTTTAGTACATACTTGATAGAATATTTCTATATAACAGTTTCAAGTATTATGGCAAATTATTAATATATGATTGCATAAAGAGGGTACCATGATCGTATATATACACACACATACATACCAACTGAATATACTCTGTCTCATAATAAGAAAAGTCGACTCAAATGAGAGAAACAACACTAAAAGTTTTGAGATCATTAAGACCTAGCATATCTAAGGGGCTAGCCTTTAGGTCATCACGAGCGATCAGGGTGTGTATTAGAGTATGAAATGATTATTTCCAGTGGTTAATGACGTCAAATTCATATGAGTTAAATCCATATGGAATTTGAGTATGAAGTTTCATGATCCAATACACCTCCTGCTTTGCCAGTAATTGATCTTTATTGCCTCCCCTAGAGGGCAATCATATTGATTCAATGCCTTGCCACCTGAATGATCTAGTATCCTTGTCGTGCACCTCTATGAAGTACCTTGAAAGACAGAGCATGGTTTTTCATATCTAATGTAACCAAGATGTTCCCGGACGAGAGTGCGGACATCTCTACTGGTCATACCAACATATTGTTTGGAATGTTCAAGACACTCAATGAGGTACACGACATAGGAGCTAGAGCAATTTATACAACCTTTGGTTATAAATTTTTGCTTGGTATCGCATGAATAGAAATCCTTTCCTTCAGTTATTAAATCACAGGCTTTACACCTGTGGTTTCAACATTTATAGGTAATTGACTGGGGGCTAAAGTGTTGCCTAAGGTGAGGTTTTTTGAGTAAACACATTTAAAGCCCTTTTCTACTGTAGATTTCAAGTGAGTATCACCCAAAAGATGCGGAAATACTTCTTGATGATGTTGAAAACAGAAGAAAAATCTGATGAGTATTGTGTGATGAAGGACAATGATCTATCACCCTCTAAGTCTTGTGTTTTGGACTGTGGTTGTAAAGCTTTTTTTCCATCTGAGAGTGTTTTGTTGGCCAAATGATCTAGCAATTTGGGGGAATAGCCTCTTCTTTTAAGTCTTTATTTTATATTTTTGCTTTCCTCGATGAAATCACTATCCTTACTACATATTCTCCTAGCTCTCATGAATTGGCTTTTTGCAATTCCTTTAAACACATGGGAGGGATGCCCGCTTTTGTTGTGCAAAATAGTGTTCCCTGATATGGGTTTTCTGTATAGTTTGGAATGGATTTTATGTTCCACAGAATCACCCATTAAAGTGATATCCAAGAAGTTAACAGTTTTTTCATGCCACTCACAGGTAAACTTTAGGCCATGTTGGCCATCATTTAGGTATTGGAAAAATAATTAAGCCCTTGTCCCAGTAGACGACCAGATAAAAATCAAGTCGTCTATAAAGCGACGGTAAAACACCACTTCTGTCCTGAAGGGGTTATCCATGCTGTAGATAAAGAAACGTTCTAGCCAGCCCATAAACAAATTTTGCCCCCATGGCTGTACCCTGTTTCTGCAGGTAAAATACCCCTTCAAAACAGAAGTAGTTGTGTTCCAGCAAGTACTGCATTATACGCAAAATATATGTTATAGTATCTTGCGTTAAATCAGCGCTTAAAGTGAGAAAGTATCTAATGGCCTCTATCCCCATGTTGTGTGTTATGCTGGAATATAAAGAGACCACATCGATGGTAAGCCAGGTATTCTGTTCATGCCAATCAATTTGTTCCAGCATACTCAACACGTGGGGTGTGTCACGAATGTAACTGGGTAGAGATAGAACATAGGGTTGAAGCACCCCATCTAGCCAGTCACATAGAGGCTCCAATAAAAAGCCTATCCCTGACACATCTAGGAAGGAATGGGTAGAAGGCGCCACATAGTGCAGATCATATAATATAGGTAAAGGCAACAATAGGAACACAAGAATCCTACTCACACAGTATAAAGCACAGATGTGCAATATTCGCAGTCCGGAACCACACGTCGTCCGGTAGACCTCAATAGGAAGGTATCGCCAGATGGGGTTCCTCGTCTCGCCAGGGAGAGTCAAGGGAGGCCCAAAAATGATGTAATGGGAGCAGATCAGTATCACATTGCTCACACTAAAGATCCAGGAGCTCCAAATAGGTAAAAATTGAAGTATTTGGCCTAGGCCAAAAGAGCAATGATGCAGCAGATGGAGAGTTAAAAGGTAAGATAAAATTTATTTAACAATAAAATCAACAGCAACGCGTTTCTCAGTGTTACACACTGTTTCATCAGGCTATACAAACATACTCTCAACTGCCATATTTAAAATGAAGAAGAACCAATCATTGATCAGAAAAAATTCACACCCTCATTGGGGCATACCAACATACATATAATGAAAGTGAACATAAACTTACAACAATTTTGTTATTTAACATATATAAAATATAAAGTCCTACAAAGCCTATTATTATCCACCACATGGGTAATCATTTTCCAAAGACAACAAAATATTGTTCATGTTTGAAACACTGATTAATTCTAATATGTGGTCATTATGACCCCTAATATGATCTGATAATGGTATGAGCTATTGGAAACAACAGCACTTAGTTGAGGTTAATTTATATTAACTAATACTTTTTTTTTAATTATTATTGTTACAAATGATCTCTCCCTACTAGTTTAAAAATGTAAGGTAATGATAATTATTATGATAATATGAAGCTGACCAATCCAAACGTGTATAAACAGATTCCTAATTGAAAGGGGTGATTGCGAGTGCCGGGTGTAGTAATACACACGATTCTAAATAAGTAGATATCCAAAATAGCAATGAATCTAAGACACCCATCATTGTCAGGTTAGCAAGAAATAAAAGTTCTGTGTTAAACAACTATTATATTATTTAGTTCCGATAGACGCTTCTTGTTTCCATGGTAACCATCCTGTGTTGGTCTCATGCGAGTTAGATGATGTCAGAGGAGGAGTGTGATTTAGATGCGCTATGTATACAAATAGCCAATCACGCAGAGTAACACTCTATAATAGATATGCTAATCATTAACATAACCCACTAACATAGTGATAAACATGATCAGCTGTCTGTGCAGGCCGATTATTATTGATAATGTCTCATAATGTAAGTGGATCGTTAGATCGATCGTTCAAATTGAGAACTCATGTGTTAGATGTATATCGTGTGAGCATGGAGGCGTGAGTGTTAAACAGGGGGGTGTGTGTGAATCGGCCAATCAGTGGGGCCTGTCTAATGGGAAATGAAAAGACCAATCAAATAGGAGAGGGACGTGGTGGGAAGGGAGGGTTTGAAGTGCATCATTGGCAAAGGGGCGTGAGTGTTTACAGGGGAAATGTGGATGTCGGCCAATCAGTGGGGCCTGTCTACTAGGATAATAAAAGTTAGCCATTCAAATGGAAAGAAACGTGGAGGGAGGGGAGGGTAGAAGTACTTCAATGACGATAATGGACAAAATAATAAAGGATCTGAGTGTGACGTGAGGAATGGGATATATAATACGTGGTAATAGAATACTCAGACCCGTGATATTTAAAAGACTGATATGGACAATATGAAAATAATAAGGGATCTGTGTATAACGTGATGATTCGGAAATGATAAAACGTGATAATAGGCTATTCAGACCCGTGGAGTATATATAAAAACAGCATAATAAAAATGCATAATAAATTGGGATACTGATATCCATAGTGTTGCTTCACGCACATACAGAATCGGCATGTAATATAAATAGCCAGATAAGCTACCAGTCGATAACTAAATATGTCCCTTCTATAACGATCCCAAGATGACTGGTATAGTATATAAAAAAATAAATATATAAATGTGAAAAAACAAATGGCCAAGAGCTAAGTACCAAATGACCAATTTATTACAGTGAGTTGATGTAAGAATAAATGTGGGTACCCAGAACTTCTTAAAGGGACATATGTCCATATGTAAAAAGTATATCCAATAATAGGGGCTAACCATATTATACAACAAAAAAGGCTAATACAATATAGGAAACATATATAGCAATAGGCAATTACTAATGTCTGATAAATAACAGTTGGAGAATATCAGGGCATATAAGCCACAATAATGATCTATCAGTGGTAACTAGATACGATATAGATAATATAAAGGAAACTATCTGATACAGAGGACTAAAGCCAGTATGTTTTGGGAAGATAGTATGGCTAAAAATAAATATAATATTAAATCAATATGTATGTGTAAATATCATGAATATTTGTGCTCATATGTTAATAATAAGCACGTTCACATTAGTTGATGTAAGAAACCTAGCCATATATAAAAGGATGTGAATCAGAAGGCTGCTAGATCCATATTTAGGTTGAGACCAGAGGGAAATAGGGTCCTCAATTTGTAAATCCAATAAGTTTCCCTCTGTCTCAACCTATTGATTCTATTATACAGATGGGAGTGGGGAATCGTCTCAAGTGGACAAATGTTGAATGTATTGGTTATTCTATTGTGTGTATTATTGCAATGTCTAGGGACACTATGATTTTGAAATTTATTTCTCTTGTTAAGTGTATCCAGTCCACGGATCATCCATTACTTATGGAATATATTCTCCTTCCCAACAGGAAGCTGCAAGAGTCCACCCACAGCAAAGCTGCTATATAGCTCCTCCCCTAACTGCCATATTCAGTCATTCTCTTGCAAGCCTCAACATAGATAGGAGGTCGTGAGAGTCTGTGGTGCTTTCTACTTAGTTTATTCTTCAATCAAAAGTTTGTTATTTTTAAATGGCACCGGAGTGTGCTGTTTATCTCAGGCAGTATTTGGAAGAAGAATCTGCCTGCGTTTTTCTATGATCTTAGCAGACGTAACTAAGATCCATTTGCTGTTCTCACACATTCTGAGGAGTGAGGTACTTCAGAGGGGGAATGGCGTGCAGGTTTTCCTGCAGATAAGGTATGTGCAGTAAAATATTTTTCTAGGAATGGAATTGACTAAGAAAATACTGCTGATACCGAAGTAATGTAAGTAAAGCCTTAAATGCAGCGATAGCGACTGGTATCAGGCTTATTAATAGAGATACATACTCTTGTAAAAATGTGTTTTAAAACGTTTGCTGGCATGTTTAATCGTTTTTTAACATATGTTTGGTGATAAAACTTATTGGGGCCTAAGTTTTTTCCACATGGCTGGCTTAAATTTTGCATAGAAACAGTTAACTGAAGCTTCCCACTGTTGGCTGTGGCAGTTTGTTGTGTCTGTTTTTAAAAACGTCTATGTCTTTTTTTTTTTTTTTTTTTTTTGATCTGTTTTTTGCATTAAGGGGTTAATCATCCATTTGCAAGTGGGTGCAATGCTCTGTTACCTTATTACATGTACTGTAAAAATTTCGTTTGTTTTACTGCCTTTTTTTCACTGTTTTTCAAATTTTGACAAAATTTGTTTCTCTTAAAGGCACAGTAACGTTTTATATATTTGCTTGTTAACTTGATTTAAAGTGTTTTCCAAGCTTACTAGTCTCATTATTAGTCTGTTCTAACATGTCTGACATAGAGGAAGCTCTGTGTTCATTATGTTTTAAAGCCATGGTGGAACCCCATCTTAGAATGTGTACCAGATGTACTGATTTCATGTTAAACAATAAAGATCATTTTTTGTCTTTAAAAACATTATCACCAGAGGATTCTGTCGTGGGGGTAGTTATGCCGACTAACTCTCCCCACGTGTCAGACCTTTTGACTCCCGCTTTAGGGACTCACGCTCAAATGGCGCCAAGTACATCAAGGGCACCCATAGCGTTTCTTTTACCAGGGGATTCTGTCGAGGGGAAAGTTATGCCGACTAACTCTCCCCACGTGTCAGACCCTTCGACTCCCGCTTCAGGGACTCACGTTCAAATGGCGCCAAGTACATCAAGGGCGCCCATAGCGTTTATTTTACAAGACATGGCAAAGGTGGTGAATATAATATTCTGGCAGCAGTATTAGTCAGACTACCTGAAATTAAAGGAAAGCAGTTAGCTCTGGGGGTAGATACAGAGCATACAGACGCTTTAAGAACCATGTATGATACTACCTCACAATATGCTTAGTCTGTGGGTGATTTTTTTTTGACTCAGGGAAGATGATTTAACCTGATTCTGATATTTCTACATTTAAAATTTATGCTTGAGAACCTCCACTTGTTGCTCAGGGAGGCTTTGGCTGCTCTGAATGAATGTGTACAATCGCAGGGCCAGAGAAATTGTGTAGACTGGATAAATAATATGCAGTGCCGGTGTGTACTGATGTTTTTCCAATACCTAAAGAGGTTTACTAAATTTTTTTTAATAAGGAATGGGATAGACCAGGTGTGCCGTTCTCTTCCCCTCCTATTTTTTAGAAGAATGTTTTCTAATAGTTACCACCACACGGGACTTCTGGCAGACAGTTCCTAAGGTGGAGAGAAGAGTTTCTACTCTAGCTAAGCGTACCACTACCTCTGACGAGGACAGTTGTGCTTTTTAGATCCAATGGATAAAAAATGTTTATTCAACAGGGTTTTATCCTGCAGCCCCTTGCATACATTGCTTCTGTCACTGCTGCTGCGGCGTTCTGGGTTGAGTCTCTTGATGAGGCTTTACAGTTAAGCGACTCCATTGGATGAATATATTTGACAAGCTTATGCTAGCCAATTCCTTTGTTTTCTGATGCCTTGTTCATTTGACTAGACTAACGGCTAAGAATTCTGTTTTTTACTATACTGGCGCGCAGAGCGCTATGGCTTATATCATGGTCAGCTGTCGTGACTTTAATAAATAAGCTACTTAACTTTCCTTCAAGGGGCAGACCCTATTCGGGCCTGGTTTGAAGGAGATTATTGCTTATATCACTGGAGGAAAAGGTCATGCCCTTCCTCAGGATAGGTCTAAATCAAGGGCAAAAAAAAAAAAAAAAGTCTAATTTTCGTACCTTTTAAAAACTTGAGGGCAGGTGTGGCATCCTCTTCCTCTAAGGCAAAACAAGAGGGAATTTTTGCTCAGTCCAAGGCGGTCTGGAGACAATCGGACCTGGAACAAAGATAAGCAGGCCAAGGAGCCTGCTGCTGCCTCTAAGGAAGCATGAAGGAACGGACCCCTATCCGGTAACGGATCCTATAGGGGGCAGACTTTCATTCTTTGCCCAGGCGTGGGCAAGAGATGCCCAGGATCCCTAGGCATTGGAATTTATATCCCAGAGATATCTTCTGGATTTCAAAGATTCCCCCCCAAAAAAAGGGGAGATTTCGCCTTTCACAATTATCTGCAAACCAGATAAAGAAGGAGGCATTCTTACATTGTGTACGAGATCCATCCAGTTCCAAGAGAGGAACAGGGACAGAGTTTTTACTCAAATCTGTTTGTGGTTCCCAAGGAGAGGGAACCTTCAGACCTATTTTGGATCTAAAGATCTTAAACAAATTCCTCAGAATTCCGTCATTTAAGATGGAAACTATTCGTACCATCTTAACTATGATCCAGGAGAGTCAATAGAGGACTACAATGGATTTGAAGGATGCTTATCCTCACATTGTGATGCATAAAGATCACCATCGTTTTTCAGGTTTGCCTTTCTAGACAGGCATTACCAGTTTGTAGCTCTTTCCTTTGGGATATCTACAGCCCCAAGAATCTTTATGGAGGTTCTGGGGTCGCTTTGGCGGTCCTTAGACCGCGGGGCATAGAAGTGGCCCCTTATTTAGACGACATCCTGATTCAGGCGTCAAACATCCAAATTGCCCAGTCTCATACGGACGTAGTACTGGCATTTCTGAGATCACTTGGGTGGAAAGTGAACAAGGAAAGAGTTCTCTATCCCCAATCTCAAGGGTTTCCCTCCTAGGGACTCTGATAGATTCTGTAGAAATGAAAATTTACCTGACGGAGTCCAGGTTGTCAAAGTTTCTAAATTTCTGCCGTGTTTTTTCATCCCATCCGCGCCCTTCGGTGGCTCAGTACATGAATGAAATCGGCTTAATGGTAGCGGCAAGGGACATAGTACCGTTTGCACGTCTACATTTCAGACCGCTGCAACTATGCATGCTCAGTCAGAGGAACGGGGATTACACAGTTTTGTCCCCCTGTTAAACCTGGACCAAGAGACCAGAGATTCTCTTCTCTGGTGACTATGTCGGGTCCATCTGTCCAAGGGTATGACCTTCCGCAGGTCAGATGGGACAATTGTTACAATAGATGCCAGCCTTTTAGGTTGGGATGCAGTCTGGAACTCCCTGAAGGCTCAGGGATAGTGGACTTAGGAGGAGACCCTCCTTCTAATAAATATTCTGGAACTGGGAGTGATTTTCCATGCTTTTCAGACTTGGTCTCAGTTAGCAACTCTGAGGTACATCATACTCAGTCAGACAATATACACGACTGTGGCTTACATCAGCCATCAAGGGGGAACAGAAGTTCCCTAGCGATGTTAGAAGTCTTACAATAATTCACTGGACAGAGACTCACTCTTGTCTATCAGCTATCCATATCCCAGGTGTTGAGAACTGGGAGATGGATTTTCTAAGTCGTCAGACTTTTCTTCCGGGGGAGTGGGATTTCCTCCGGAGGTCAAGACCAAGCAGGAGAGGGCTTTGGTGTTTTTGACAGCGCCTGCGTAGCCACGCAGGACCTGGTATGCAGATCTGGTGGACATGTCATCCTTTCCATCACGGTCTCTGCTTCTGAGACAGGTCCCTCTACCTCAGGGTCCTTTCAACCATCTAAATAGAATCAATCTGAGATGGACTGCCTGGAGACTGAACGCTTGATGTTATCAAAGCATGGCTTCTCCGAGTCAGTCATTGATACCTTAATACAGACATGAAAGCCTGTCTCTAGGAAAATTGAACATAGATATGGTGTAAATATCTGATTGTTATGAATCCAAGGGTTACTCATGGAGTAAAGTCTGGATTCCCAGGATATTATCTTTTCTCCAAGATGTTTTTGAGAAAAGGGTTGTCAGCTAATTCCTTAAAAGGGGACAGATTTTTACTCTGTCTATTTTTTTGCACAAGCGTCTGGCAGGTATTCTAGACGTTCAGGCATTTGGTCAGGCTTTGTTTAGATCCAAGCCTGTGTTTAAAACTGTTGCTCCGCCATGGAGCTTAAACCTGATTCTTAAGGTTCTTCAAGAAGTTCCGTTTGAACCTTTTTTGTTCCATAGATATCAATCTTTATCTTGGAAAGTTCCTTTTGGGTAGCTAATTCCTCGACTCGTAGAGTCTCCAAGTTATCTGTGTTACAATGTGATTCTCCTTATCTGGTCCTTCGTACGGATAAGGTAGTCCTGCGTACCAACCTGGGTTTTTTCCTAAGGTGGTATCTAACAAGTACATCACTCAAGAGATAGTTGTTCCATGCTTGTATCCTAATCCTTCCTCAAAGAAGGAACGTCTATTACACAATATTGGACGTGGTTTGTGCTTTAAAGTTTTACTTACAAGCTACTACAGTTTTCATCAAACGTTCACCTTGTTTGTTGTCTATTCTGGACAGAGGAGAGGTCAAAAGACTTCAGCAGCCTCTCTGTCTTTTTGGTTAAAAAGCATAATTCATTTAGCTTATGAGACTGCTGGACAGCAGCCTCCTGAAGGGATTACAGCTCATTCTACTAGAGCTGTGGTTTTCACTTGGGCCTTTTTTAAATGTGGCTTCTGTTGAACAGATTTACAAGATGCAGTCTTGGTCTGCGCTTCATACTTTTCAAATTTAACAAATTTGATACCTTGCTTCTTCGGAGGCTATTTTTGGGAGAAAGGGTTTTTTACAGGCAGTGGTAACTTCCGTTTAAGTACCTGCCTTGTCCCTCCCATCATCCGTGTACTTTAGCTTTGGTATTGGTATTCCATAAGTAATGGATGATCCGTGGACTGGATACACTTAACAAGAGAAAACATAATTTATGCTTACCTGATAAATTTATTTCTCTTGTAGTGTATCCAGTCCACGGCCCGCCCTGTCACTTTAAGGCAGGTAATTTTTTCATTTGAACTACAGTCACCACTGCACCCTATGGTTTTTCCTTTCTCTGCATGTTTTCGGTCGAATGACTGAATATGGCAGTTAGGGGAGGAGCTATATAACAGCTTTGCTGTGGGTGGACTCTTGCAGCTTCCTGTTGGGAAGGAGAATATATTCCATAAGTAATGGATGATCCGTGGACTGGATACACTACAAGAGAAATAAATTTATCAGGTAAGCATAAATTATGTTTTTTAATGTTCCTTAGATGTTCGTTCCATCTATTCCTGACTACCCTACATGTGCGACCCACATATTGAATCTCACAAAGATTGCAGGTTAATAGATAAATTACATAAGTTGAGGTACATGTCAGGAATTGGTGGATATTGTATGATTTTTTGGTGACACTAGATGAAAAAGTTTTGCTACCAAATAGGGTACACTTACACATATTACAATTTTTAAGAGAACATCTCCCTATTCCATTCTTTTTGATTGTGTGTACATTCATTCCTGTATTGCGTTTGTGAACTACAACCTTGCTAGGTGCTAGAACACTTTTGAGTGTGGGAGCTCGTCTAAATACACACTTTGGTTCGGGGTCTACTAGTTTTCCCAAATTTGGGTCTTTTTTCACTAAATCCCAATGTTTCTTGATAATACGTTTTATCTTAGTGTGATTGACATTAAATTGAGTAATAAACAAAGGGTTGGAATAATCAGCTGATGTGGTGTTTTCCTTATTATTCTTTGGTTTATATGTAAAATACAGATTTCTGTTATCAAGTTTGGCTCGTTCATATCCAGTGTCTATTATTTGTTGAGGATACCCTTTCTCTCTAAATCTGTCTTTTAAAACAGTACTTTGTTGTTCAAAATCCTCAATATAACTACAATTTCTGCATATCCTCTTGAACTGCCCATATGGGATATTGTTAAGCCAGGAATTATAGTGATTACTTTTGTAATTGAGGTAACTGTTACAGTCAACAGTTTTAAAATGTGTGGTCGTGATAATTTTGTTGTCATTGGAAAAGGATAAACATAGATCTAAAAATACTACTGATTGATAATCAATAGTACTAGAGAAAGTGAGACCCATGCTGTTAGAATTTAAATGGGTAACAAAAGATTCAGCAGACGTGACATTGCCCTTCCATAAAAACAGCAGATCATCTATGTATCTGCCATAGAAGACCAGGTTCGCTCCGTAGGCAGATCTATATATATATACCTCTCTTCAAACAACCCCATAAAGAGGTTGGCAAAACTAGGAGCAAACCTGGTCCCCATGGCAGTACCTAGTATCTGTAAGTAATATTCATCTTGATAAACAAAATAGTTGTGTTCCAGAATGAACATAATCAATTGTACAATAAACTCTTTCTGCAATGTGGGAATGTATATATCCTCTGACAAAAACTCAGAAACTGCTTCAATCCCTAATTTATGTTGTATGTTGGAGTATAAGGCATGAACATCACATGAAATCCAAATCAATTTCTCATTGTATCTGATCTGTTCCAACTTTTTGATCAGATCAGGAGAATCTTTGATATAGGAATTCAATGTGGTGACATAGCATTGGAGGTACCAATCAACATATGCAGATACATTATCTGTTAGACTCCCAATGCCAGCTATAATAGGTCTCCCCAGCGGGCACTGGGCGTCTTTGTGTACCTTTGGCAAATGATAATAAAAAGCACAATTAGGTTTTATGGGGATTAAAAAATTCCTTTCAGCCGTATTTAGAATTCCTTCCTGATATCCAAAGTTGATAATACCTGTTAGAATTTTAAGATATTTCTCAGTGGGGTCAGCATATAACTTTCTATAATATTTTTGGTCACTTAGTATCTTGTTGGCCTCAAGTAAGTAATCTGAAATATCCTGTAAAATAATACCTCCGCCCTTATCTGCCTGGCGTATCACAAGGCTGGAATTATTCTTAAGGGCTTTCAATGCTTTCATCTCTTTAGGAGTTAGATTATTATTTTTGAAATGAGAGGTGGTGGGAAGTTTTTCTAGGTCTTCTAGTATATATTCTTTGAACAATTCTAGGTAGGTGTTGTTTTTAAGTACAGGGATAAAGTTGGTTTTAGATCAGTATGGATATAATCGTTAAGAAGATGGTTAGTTAAGTTTTCCGGTTCATGATAAATTATATTATGGGATATTCTAGTTTCCATATCATCTGTTAGTATTGGGCAAGTATTTAATTTAAGTTTTTTCTCAGCAAAATATTTTTGGAGTGACAACTTACGAATATATCTATTTACATCCACGTATAGTTCAAACATATTGTGGGAATTCGATGGACTAAAGGACAGGCCTTTTCCCAAAACTCTAATTTCGTCATTAGACAATTGATGTGAAGATAAATTAAATATGCCACTAGCTAATTTCTGTAATCTACTCTTTTTGAGGGTTGATTTTCGTCCCCTGTTTCCCCGTCTTCGTGGGCCCTTTTCCCTCTCTGGTTTGGAGTGTTGGTGACTAGTGGCTGTAAAAAAACTGCTATTTTGGGTTGGTGTAATCTGGGTGTTGGGCGCTTGTCTAAAAAAGACTGATCGTACTCGTCATTATCTCTTCTAAGTGACTCAAAATTAGTTGATGTCGATGGTTGATTGGAATACTTCCAAATGTACATAAATGTGTGCAAAAAGACTTGCACAACAAAGAAAAAGTCTGCAGGTAACTGGACTAGTGTAATACTGGACCCATTTAAATAAGTTTAGACAAAGAAAAGTGAGAACAATGTTATAATCAAATCACACACACATCCCCATTTATACTAAATAACTTTATTGAAGAAAAAATAGGAGCCCGACTGGACTCATACACATGCACACACACACACACTGTTAAAACTAGCTGGAACTCAGTGTGATATAATTTCCTATCGAAAAGCACGAAAGTGGATAATTATAGGTTGCTACCTGGGTATACAAATATATTATAATAATTCACCCCAGGGAATGCACCAATGATTTATAGACAGTACAAAATATAAATCTCTCCTTTATAAAAGTCTTTGCAAGAATCACAACCTCCAGGTAAGGAACAATTGCAGTATTATATGATTGGTGTGCAGGAGAATCAATATATGAGAATAACTAACCAACACAAAAATAAATGTGTCTGGTAACTAGTTCCAAACTGATTAAAGGTTGGCTATAACTATTTTTTGCAAATATTGCAACTGGCGATTACGGATCTAAGATATATAAGATCTGCTAATATTTTTGTAACAACATTAGATTGGTTATACCGTTAGGCAGATATTCTATGTCCCAGTTGCTATATATGCAACCACTAGAGTTATTGTATCTGTCCAATAACTAAATAGGATTTTATTTTTCTAATCAAATGTTTGCACCGCTGTTAGCGATGGAAATAACGTAGCAGTCAGTATAATGGGTCACTATCAGTAGCTGTTCCTATGAGATATACGATTTGCTGTAGTGCTTGCGATATTCAAAATCAACAAGTGTATTTTAAATTTAGCCGTGTTATAAAGTTCAAGGCCAGTATTAAGATCTAACAAATTATCCGTTCAGCACCAAATCTCACTCTCACTAAAGCCTGAGATCATATATCATTGGCTCCCTATATTCCTTGGTGCAAGCATTAGCCTAATCAC